>NC_054541.1:13260747-13332985 GCF_017654505.1 Polyodon spathula | reverse complement strand
CCAATACAGTTATCTCTTTGTTGGCCTTCCGTGCAGCTGCTGTTTTCCAGTTTCAGTTTCCACATCCACACTATACAGATTAGACCTTGTCTCCACCAAGGCCAGCCTTCGGAGTGGGAGAGTCTGTCTACCTAGTGAACTCTGCTGTAATGCAGGTGTTCAGTCACCCAGAGACATGCCAGGTTACTTTTCTGAGTGGCCATTCCAATCTTGTAAAATGTGAGCTGGTTCAGTAGAACCGTGCATTAATAATTGGACAGATTGCTAACCATAACTGCAATGAAGATTGATATTTATTTTAAATGTGTCAAGATTAATTGACTTGCTAATTTCTCACTGGGCAGCTTTAGGGTAAGGGCCCAGAAGATGAAAGATCTCCCAGTTTGGTCTAATGGCTAAAAATCCTTGTATTATTACAATACTTTTGTATTAAGTATATTGAAAATAATACTATGTATTAATAATTATAAATCATAAAATTACAAAACAGCCATTGAACACTCTCACTCACACCGAGCTCTATTCTGCTGCACGAGTGGAAACAGTCTTGTGCTGTTAGAGAAGTGTTTCCCCTTTTTAGAAATCTAAGAACAGCACATCCCTTTCTCTCTGTCAGAGGAGCTGTGTGAGCACGGCAGCTATTGCGCTTGGCAGCAGGCATGTTTCCTGTTGCAGTTTGATTTATTCTGAAGCATCCCAGTCTGCTGTATTTCAAGCCTTCTTTTAATTAGGTATTTATAGCTTTAACCCTTTCTGCTGTTGGAGACCTAGATTTTCGGAGCTGAAATCCTGGATTTGGTTCCAGTAGAGAGAATGGATTAGCGTTCCCAGAGCTTGGCTGTGTCATATATATATATGTATATGTGTGTGTGGTATAGAAAGTGAGAAAGCACTTTCTCTTGTAGCTCTGCTGCCACTGCTGTTATTTTTAGACCTTGTGATTGCTGCTGTACCAGGAGAGATGTGCTAACATATCCCAGAAACACAGCCACACCATCACTCCACAGGCATTGCCTTTCAACTGTAATGAGGCTCCACAAACAACCACAACAAACCGGTGCTGTGCACTGTACACTAAAGAGGGTTAAAATAATATAATAATAAAATGTAAAGCTGTGGAAACATTATCATACTAATGTTTTGATTGCGTTTGATATTGAGGGAGCGGTTCACTGAATCTAGGTCAGCGGTGCTATCTCATTGGCCTGATTAGAGACGAGGCTGTGAGGTTAAACAGGGTCTTGGAGGGGTGCGGTTCAGTAAAGTGATTAGAGACGAGGCTGTGAGGTTACACAGGGTCTCGGAGGGGTGCGTTTCAGTAAAGTCATTAGAGACAGGGCTGTGAGGTTACACGGGGTCTCGGAGGGGTGCGGTTCAGTAAAGTGATTACAGACAGGGCTGTGAGGTTACACGGGGTCTCGGAGGGGTGCGGTTCAGTAAAGTGATTAGAGACGAGGCTGTGAGGTTACACAGGGTCTCGGAGGGGTGCGGTTCAGTAAAGTGATTAGAGACAGGGCTGTGAGGTTACACGGGGTCTCGGAGGGGTGCGGTTCAGTAAAGTGATTAGAGACAGGGCTGTGAGGTTACACGGGGTCTCGGAGGGGTGCGGTTCAGTAAAGTGATTAGAGACAGGGCTGTGAGGTTACACGGGGTCTCGGAGGGGTGCGGTTCAGTAAAGTGATTAGAGACAGGGCTGTGAGGTTACACGGGGTCTCGGAGGGGTGCGGTTCAGTAAAGTGATTAGAGACAGGGCTGTGAGGTTACACGGGGTCTCGGAGGGGTACGGTTCAGTAAAGTGATTAGAGACAGGGCTGTGAGGTTACACGGGGTCTCGGAGGGGTACGGTTCAGTAAAGTGATTAGAGACAGGGCTGTGAGGTTACACGGGGTCTCGGAGGGGTACGGTTCAGTAAAGTGATTAGAGACAGGGCTGTGAGGTTACACGGGGTCTCGGAGGGGTACGGTTCAGTAAAGTGATTAGAGACAGGGCTGTGAGGTTACACGGGGTCTCGGAGGGGTGCGGTTCAGTAAAGTGATTAGAGACAGGGCTGTGAGGTTACACGGGGTCTCGGAGGGGTACGGTTCAGTAAAGTCATTAGAGACAGGGCTGTGAGGTTACACGGGGTCTCGGAGGGGTGCGGTTCAGTAAAGTGATTAGAGACAGGGCTGTGAGGTTACACGGGGTCTCGGAGGGGTGCGGTTCAGTAAAGTCATTAGAGACAGGGCTGTGAGGTTACACGGGGTCTCGGAGGGGTACGGTTCAGTAAAGTGATTAGAGACAGGGCTGTGAGGTTACACGGGGTCTCGGAGGGGTGCGGTTCAGTAAAGTGATTACAGACAGGGCTGTGAGGTTACACGGGGTCTCGGAGGGGTGCGGTTCAGTAAAGTCATTAGAGACAGGGCTGTGAGGTTACACGGGGTCTCGGAGGGGTGCGGTTCAGTAAAGTGATTACAGACAGGGCTGTGAGGTTACACGGGGTCTCGGAGGGGTGCGGTTCAGTAAAGTGATTAGAGACAGGGCTGTGAGGTTACACGGGGTCTCGGAGGGGTGCGGTTCAGTAAAGTGATTAGAGACAGGGCTGTGAGGTTACACGGGGTCTCGGAGGGGTGGTTCAGTAAAGTGATTAGAGACAGGGCTGTGAGGTTACACGGGGTCTCGGAGGGGTTTCAGTAAAGTCATTAGAGACAGGGCTGTGAGGTTACACGGGGTCTCGGAGGGGTACGGTTCAGTAAAGTGATTAGAGACAGGGCTGTGAGGTTACACGGGGTCTCGGAGGGGTACGGTTCAGTAAAGTTTAGAGACAGGGCTGTGAGGTTACACGGGGTCTCGGAGGGGTGCGGTTCAGTAAAGTGATTAGAGACAGGGCTGTGAGGTTACACGGGGTCTCGGAGGGGTGCGGTTCAGTAAAGTGATTAGAGACAGGGCTGTGAGGTTACACAGGGTCTCGGAGGGGTGCGGTTCAGTAAAGTGATTAGAGACAGGGCTGTGAGGTTACACGGGGTCTCGGAGGGGTACGGTTCAGTAAAGTGATTAGAGACAGGGCTGTGAGGTTACACGGGGTCTCGGAGGGGTACGGTTCAGTAAAGTGATTAGAGACAGGGCTGTGAGGTTACACGGGGTCTCGGAGGGGTACGGTTCAGTAAAGTCATTAGAGACAGGGCTGTGAGGTTACACGGGGTCTCGGAGGGGTACGGTTCAGTAAAGTCATTAGAGACAGGGCTGTGAGGTTACACGGGGTCTCGGAGGGGTACGGTTCAGTAAAGTGATTAGAGACAGGGCTGTGAGGTTACACGGGGTCTCGGAGGGGTACGGTTCAGTAAAGTCATTAGAGACAGGGCTGTGAGGTTACACGGGGTCTCGGAGGGGTACGGTTCAGTAAAGTCATTAGAGACAGGGCTGTGAGGTTACACGGGGTCTCGGAGGGGTACGGTTCAGTAAAGTCATTAGAGACAGGGCTGTGAGGTTACACGGGGTCTCGGAGGGGTGCGGTTCAGTAAAGTGATTAGAGACGAGGCTGTGAGGTTACACAGGGTCTCGGAGGGGTGCGGTTCAGTAAAGTCATTAGAGACAGGGCTGTGAGGTTACACGGGGTCTCGGAGGGGTGCGGTTCAGTAAAGTGATTACAGACAGGGCTGTGAGGTTACACGGGGTCTCGGAGGGGTACGGTTCAGTAAAGTGATTAGAGACAGGGCTGTGAGGTTACACGGGGTCTCGGAGGGGTGCGGTTCAGTAAAGTGATTAGAGACAGGGCTGTGAGGTTACACGGGGTCTCGGAGGGGTACGGTTCAGTAAAGTGATTAGAGACAGGGCTGTGAGGTTACACGGGGTCTCGGAGGGGTGCGGTTCAGTAAAGTGATTACAGACAGGGCTGTGAGGTTACACGGGGTCTCGGAGGGGTACGGTTCAGTAAAGTGATTAGAGACAGGGCTGTGAGGTTACACGGGGTCTCGGAGGGGTACGGTTCAGTAAAGTGATTAGAGACAGGGCTGTGAGGTTACACGGGGTCTCGGAGGGGTACGGTTCAGTAAAGTCATTAGAGACAGGGCTGTGAGGTTACACAGGGGCTGTTTGAATTGGGGCTGTGTTCAGTAGCACTGTTATTTAGCTGAGGTTAACCCTTTTCAGCGTGTAGTGACTTAAAAGCTTGTGAAACGTTTGTGAAAAGCGTTCATATCAAATATAAATGCCACATACAGCGAGTATTCAGTAGTGAGTGTACAGTGCAAGAGGATTTATTTCATTGTCATTATTTATTCAAAGTCTCCTGAGTGCCAATAGAAATGATGAACACAGATATGCTCTATGTATACAGAAATGATGAACGCGGCTACTCATGCAAAAAAAAGTAAAAAGAAATAAATTGCAGTTGGAGGGCTTCTCGTTGTGACCTTTTCTGATTTGGTTACAAATTTATATTTTTGGCTGCAGGCTAATTTTCTCCTTGTTGAATTTTAATGAAAGAAGCCGGACTGCTTTATACCAGCTCTCTGTGTATGAGGAGCTGGATCAGCTGTACAGAGGCAATGGAATGGGTCTGGAAGCACAGCTACAGTTTTTCTGGTACAATTTCAAAGAAGTGAAATATAGTGGCCAGCAATCTCAACACCGTGGAGAACAAAAATGAGTCAAATGCTAGCTTTGTGTCTGCGTGTGTATGCTGCGAGCGTGAAGTGTCTGAAAGGGTACTGATTTAGACAACAACAATGGAAACCGTCAGACAGGTTACTGTCGCATCATTTTCCAACTGCTTTTGCAAACCCTGGGTTTGGCACGACTCTTGCAAGTTGTCTCTGGTATGTTAATATTACTGTACTAATGGCTGTGATGGAGACATGCTAGCGCTGTGTGCTGTTCTGGTCAGTCTCTTGTTCTTGTGAAGTCAGGCTAGGGAGTGCCCTGTCTGACGTGGTTTCTACTGTATGTTTAACCCTGTGGTTATCCCTTGGCCAACATGACTATAAATATAGACTACATGTGGCATTGTGAAATAGATTTTCTTTTGCAAATTGTACAGCTTGTAGACAGTCTGGCTCTTGAACACTCTAAAGGGAATCCCATGTCCTATAGTTCCACTGGCTAACCGGCTAGCTGTGTGAAGTTCAGCACCGTTGTTTACATTTAAAGACATCGTCTCGTACAGTGCTTACTCTTGTGAGCAGCCTTGCTGTAGGGCTGTTTTTGTTATGATGTAAACAGACCCCTTTGCAGTGTGGAAGGTGTTGGTAGATGTTTCCAGAAACTGTGCCCGCCACCACTATGGAAAGCACTTGAAGGAAACTTTTAATAGCGGCTCAACTATCCTGTCTGCTGTGGGTAGGTGGAGGGGGAGAAGTCCCCAGTCTGTGCATCAGTTGTTTTTTTTTCCTTATTTTCTGAATGCCCTGGACTAATCTGCTCTGTGGTTTTTCTTGGCATCAGTCAGCAGTTTCCCTCCTTGCAAACCATACAGAAAATCAATTTCAAGTTCAGCTCTACAGCGCTCGCTGGGGAAAAAAAGCAGAGGGTACGACTGCACCCTTGCTGTCTGCGTCGGGTCAGTTTGGAACGTTCCTCCCAGGTTTCCCCAGCTGTTTGTTTTGGTGTTTCCGTGTGTGCTTTTCCAGGGTGTATACAGCAGGGCCAAGGGAAACAACACTCTTGAATTGCAGCCGAGAGGACCTGTGAATAAAGAGCTGCCCTGTCTGTGCAGCAGAGGGGGATTACCGCACTGACTTCTCCTGGGTTTGAATCCAGTCGTCCTCTTATTTTCATCCCTGCATGGATAGACTTAAGACTCCCATTGCAGAGCAGTTTGATCCATTCCTAGTTTCACTATGAGATTAATAAGTTTCCCTCCCCCTCATACATACTGTATCGTATATTTTGTGACATGGCATATGGGAAGTGTTCAGTAATCCAAGGAATGGGAAGTATAGTGGCCGGCATTGCTGTTGGAAATTGGCTAGGCAGCCTGGCTAAACATATTAAAGTTTCCTTTCTTCTTGGGAGAACAGTGAGGGGTCCATTTACACTACATTCAAAAGGGGTGGTCTTTCATATTTGGCTTCTTTATAATGCATTATTAATGTCCAGTGGGGGTTGTAATAAATGTTTGAAGAATGCACTTATATTGCAGAAAGAGCTGGCCTGACGCAGGTGTTCTTTGCCTAAATAATTTCTTTTCATTGGTGTTCTGTTCTGTGTGTGAATACATTTGAGTTAAAGGTCTATTAAAGTGGTAAGGAGCTTTGTGGCATCAAACTCGGTGAGAGACTGGAGAAATGATGAGAGGGGATCAGGTCTAACCGGAGTGTTCCTGAGGCTCTGTACTGTACATTATATTAAAAAAAAAAAAAAACTTCAGGATTAAGTCTGGCAGCTTCATTTCTGAGAACCAATGTATGAAGTCGATCAAAGAATATTCTAAACCGAACAGGACAGCACTGGTGTATGAGAATGCGAAAGAAAGAGAAAGTGCGGCTCCTCCAGTGGCTCGTTTACAGCAGAGCAGAGGGATACCGGTGTGTCTCTTTCAGTGAAGCTCGTCAGCCTGTCACATCTGTGTAACGAAGGACATGAGTGAAACCCCAGAGGCGCTTCAGCAGAAACGAGTCGGCCTTGAAATGCACAATCAAATAAATCGGCTGGCTGCAGAGGCTTTTAATGCATGCAGTTGATGTTTTCCACTAAAGGAGCCTCTGGCCGACCTCGTTTATGCAATTGAGCAGACCTGGATAATTGATTTAGCAGCCCTGTAACTCCCCTCTCTCTGTCTCCCCCTTTCTCTCTTGATCTTGTCTGCCACTTCACCTTGTACAGTAAAAGCACTGCTGTAGAATTCTGTGGCAGTATTTAGAGCCGCTAATCGGGGGTGGTATTTAAATAAGAGTTTATTTGTTTCTTTCTTTCTTTCCTAATGTGCAGATCTGTCTACTGCAGTTTAAGTTTAGCCTGGGTGTTCACATACTGTATGAAGACCGAGCTGAAGCCAGAATAACCAAACTGAATTGCTTCGTGATATTTTAGTTTCAACCACAAGGGTATCTGCATACAAGATGAATAACGCTTCTCTGTTTTCATGGGTTCAGATGTAGCATTGTCGGTGTCTAGACTGTTATTTGTGACAGTGGAAATGTGCAAAGCTGTCTAACTTCTACTGCAAGTCGAGTCTAGGTTTAGAACTAGAGCAGTACTTTTAGAAAGCAAAAGCTCACTTCAGCATTGCCAAAATGGCAGATAACAGGCTATTCATTATAATTACCCAGGACTGTGTTTCTGTGGGTCGAATTGTGCGTTTTAAACACTTTTCCAGTAGCGGAGCTTACTTTTCATGAGAATGGATCATGTGTTCACGACTTGCATCACTCTGGGTTTTGCGCGTGATTCTGGGGAGAAGGTGTGAATGTAGGACAGTGGATAAAGGAACCCACAGCATGTGGAAGAGCCCGTATAAGAATGTCCGGACCGCGCTCATCTTCCAATCGCAGCCCCTGTAAGGAGTTTGTGGGAAGCTGTTTCATGCTTTGAGTGTCTCTAAGAAGGCGTGGGGTAGCTGCTCACAGGATGCTGCATGGAGTTCCAGTCTCAGAGAGAGAGGGGCTGAGGGATGGGCTGTGCATTTCTAACATTCACTGCAAGCCCCTCAGAGAGGGAGAGAGACAGAGAGAAACAGATGCCAGATAACATGTGTTAAGGACATTTGCAGCATAATAAACTGCAGAACAACACGTGGACAAGCTGTCAACCCGCCTCCTCCTCGGCTCTGGAAAGCTGCCGGCCTGGGTTTTTAGCCGTGCAGATGCCCAGTGTGACAGACTTTATGTCCATTTCTTTAACAGCTCTGCAGGGAGATCTGAACTGTGAGATAATGTGCACTGTACTGTAGAAGCTCTCTGCGTGTCTGTGTGAAAGTACAGTATTGCTCAGAGAAGCAGGCTTTTTTCTAACAGCAGTGCAATAGCGATGAGGAAGGCAGGCAGTGACTTGTTATTGTATAGCCATGACAGTGCTGAGAATATAACCGTATAAGGGCAGGAACAGTACATGAAAGAAACTTTCTTGCTAATCTTTCTTGTTAAGTGAAGAAGTCATGCCTGATGGCATATGTAGTTATTTATAGTGATGTAGTTTTCTGTTGTAACTTGCCTTGTATATGTGTCTGTGGCAGTGCTGTTTATTCAGTTAGTTTATTCATGATGAAAGCATGCTTTGGTGTAGGCTGCTGTATTCATCCTCCTGCAGTTCCTCTATCACTGTACTCGGCCCGTGTGCAGCGATTGTAGTGCTGCACTACACTCCCCTTCTTCCCCATGTATAGGTATGCAAAACAGTGAGGCATGGCATTGATCCTTTCTGTAGCAAATCAAGAGAAATCAATGTGTGAACTGGAGGTGCTGCTGTTGCATATTGATGAATGTATTGACGCCGGCCGGTGTGTAATTCACGAATTAGCATGTGCATACGTTAGATAAAAGGAAAGCCTGCCGTTGCTGAAAACTGCCCACACTTCAATGGCTTACTTGCTTGCTTGCTGCTGATATTTAAAGAAAAAGGCAAGCTTGGCAGCCCCAGTTGCTTGGAATGCTTTGCATATTTGCTGGGTGGAGGAATTCCCCCTTGTCAGTGACCGGCTGTGCCCTCAAGCACTGACTCTGGCACGCCGGGCAGATGGTTCAAAACACTGGGGTGGGGACAGTAAATGCAGCTGGCTCTTGAATATGACGCTGATTTCAAGGGATTCCTTCCTGGCGCGTTCTGCTTTAGTTTAGTGTCTGTGTTGCGGAAAGATTTTCACAGTGCTGTGTTAGAAGTGGCATGTGGTGGGAAGAGGTACTCTTTGTGTGTGTGTGTGTGTGTCGGTTGCAGTGTTTATTCATCCTGTGTGTGTTTGAACCCCAGCTGCAGCTACATCTCTATTTGCAAGTCGGTCGTGCCTCCAAAGCTAGTATTTCAGAAAAGCATCTCCCTCCTCTCCCATCTTCTCGAAACCCATGAATTACTATACCATAGATCCAAGCCCATTGAATTCAAGCCACTCTAGCCACTGTGTTAATGAGATTGGCTGGTGTTGATAAAGCAGAGTGTTGCAGTGCATTTAATACAATTCCTTAAGTTTTAACAGCTAATATTCTGGTGTAAATGAGCAATGTGAAAGCTGGGGTTTCTTTTAATCACAGAGCAGCTACTGTACAGCATGTCTGGGTTTTCTCTTGCCAGTTGCTGTAAGGACTGTAGTTGTAAGAGGGGGTTTGCATCTTCCCAGGGTCAGACAGATCGTTTTCAAGTTCTTTTTGTGCAGTGTTAGGCATTTCATTGTGACAGGTTGTTTAAGTTCAGGATTCCACTGTCGAGGCAGTGGGGAGGTTAGCCAGTATAAACTGTAAGAAGTTTGCTCTTTCTCGTTGCATGAAACATTCTGATGTGAAGCCTGGAGTCGGACAGCACGGTCCAGTATGAAACACGACACCGTGGCTGTGTTGTTTTGTGTGGATGGAGGGCTGGGGGGTGGAATCTTGAACTGGTAGAACAGGCTCAGCTGGCTCTGCCTCAGGCTGGGATGTGTTGATGAATTTCCCTGTGCGTCCTGAGCAGCTCCTTCGACTTTTACAGCCCTTTTTAGTTTTGGTTTCTCTCATCGAAACAGAAAAGAGAAATACATTGTCAGGGAGTTTTTCTGCTGTGTGCTGCAGTTTTGTTTGGGGGAGAGTTCAGTGTAGTGAGTTTTTTATTTATTTTTTATTTTTTGTATTCAGTTGATCTAAACAGCAGCTGATCTTCAGTGACATTTCGAAATGACTTCGCTGATACGTTCAGGTTTTTATCTCGTGTACCGCCATGTCCCGGGTACTCTGGTTCAAGATGGGAAATATTTTGAGATTCCTGGAATTGAATTGCTATGAGCTTGTGTAAAACGCACAGATATTTGAATGCTCACCTTGTTATAATCTTCTAGTTCTACTTGGTCTGTGTTAACTGCACCATGTGTTGTAACTAGCTTTATTGCTAAGCAGACTGCTAGTTTGGTTCGTTTACTCTGCATGAACCCCTCTCCCCTCTGGACCCTGGTCACTGCCCCTCCCTGCCCTGTGAACACACAGCTTGAACTTGTGGGCTTGTGACCCGGGACCTTTGCTGTTGCATACAACGTGTGGAGCGGCTAACACCTTGTAAGAGAGGGGAGCAGGGAATCAGGAGCCGCAGGTCACAGACTTCATGCTCCTCTGTCACGGCAGGGTCTCTGGGTGTTCAAGCTAATTGCATTTTATTGGACGACTTCATTATGTTTAGTTATGTTCAAAATACATGTCATTGTACGATATATAGATGTATATTTTAAACATAGCATTTCATTTTATATATATATATATATTTTTTTTTTTTTTTGTTCTCCAGGATATAATCACTACGCTGGTTGTGCTAATTCAGTTTTAAGAGTGTGCACATTGTCGGGATCATGTGATTTTATTGGGCCTCTGAGTTCTAAGGGTCTTTTGTTCAAGTCAAAAACTAATTAATTCTAGAAGTTAAAGCACAACAAAATGGTAGGAAGTTATTTTAAAAAAAGAAAAAAAAAAAAAAAAAAAAGCCTGATTAACTCTTTCATGCATGAAATATTGACATTTGTTTCCATTATTTTATATGACGAGAATATGGCATCCTCATATGAGACTGTCCTGCATTTGCGTCTTCAGCATACCCCCACAGAAGAGCTAGAAGCGCGTTTGTGTTTTTAGTCCGCCCACATGCATGAAAGGGTTCATTAAAAGCATCGCCAGTTTCCTTCACTGTGACCCTTCTCCTGCCATGAGAGGCTGCCTTAAGCAGACACAAGTTTCACTTCAGAGCACCTAGCAGGTCCAGTGATAAACCAACACCCTCCCAGATGAGGCTCTGTGTGGCGGGTCACGTTTTCCACGAGAAGAGTTCAATGACTGCTTCTTAGTTCGGGCTGCTGGCAAATTGTGTCAAATAAAAACACATGGTTAGCTCTCCGGTAAAGCCTCACCTGGAACATGGGAGCAAATACCCTGCAGCCAAGTGTGAGTGTTGACAGAAATCAGCGGCTGAAGAAAGCTCCCCCTGTTTATCCCGGTGCTGTAGTCCTGTCATGTGATGTGTGAAATCTTTCCACATGGCTGCACTTGGCTTGCTGTATTCCAATAAACAAACCTCTTCAAGCGGATTAGATCTTTATTTCTCCTGCTTGGCTTAATAAATGCTAGAATGTCATTCATTATACGCCCTTTGCTCTTGCCCTCTGGGTGGCTCTCTTTTTAAGATGGAGGGATGTTGTGCTGAGACTGAAGGGAGTGTTGGGGGCAGGAGGTGCTCTTTAGCTGCAGGCTGAAGAGCAGGTTTGAGTAGAAAGACTGGTGCCCTCCCTGCTGCTGTGAATGTTTGAGCCCCCTTCAGGGTTGGTTTAGAGATGGATATAAGACTCCTGTTGCACAGCAGCTTCACCCAGTCCAGCTTTTACTGCATGCTTGATTAACCACAGTGGTGTGTCTTATTAAACTCTTAGTGAAAGCAGGAATGGATCAAGCTGCTGTGCAATGGGAGTCTTGTTTCCTTCCCTGCCGTTTGTTCACAGGAATGTGGGCGGCTGCTTTCTCTAACCTCATCCTTCTTGTTTCGACCCGAGACACCTGCACTCGAGTCAGTGTGTGGAGCAGCAGCTCTCTAGACCCAGCCTCACACCTGCTGGAAGCCTGGAGCTGCGTTCCTTGTTTTAAATGAGTTCCTAGAGCAGTCTGTCACTCGCAGGCTTGAGCTCTGAGGCAGCAGGATGAATGGGGAGAGTCAGGAGGGCTGGACTGGGTGCAGTTCTTTCTCTTTAGGGGTTTTGCAAGCTTTGACCTTCAGCGACGGGCTCATTTCCTGTGTTTTTCTTTTCTGTTTAATTGCTAATTTTCCACCAGCTCTTTCAGAAGGAGATCAGCGGAGATGGTTGGCTTTACTTGGGTGACTTGTGTTGAGCCACTGCCCGAGTTAAGCTTTAGAAAAAAAAGTTTAACTTCCTGACCTTGTGCCTTTGGTTTCACTGGTTTTGGTGTTCAGAGGAACGGCTGGTCTTTCATCTTTTGGTTAATGTTTGAGGTCAGGCCACCAGTTACATTAGCAACTGGCCTAAAAACAATTTTGTCATCCATACTGTAGATAGGTGGAGCATTTATGTGGACTTCATAATAGTTTGTACAGGAAAGGTCACTATTCAAAATGTTTGAAGAACGTGTTTAAGTTTTTCACACTGAATCCCTAGGAAGCAGTGTAGGTTATTTAGAGGAATAGTGGAGAGCTGCAGCCCTTTTTCAGGAACGGATAGCAGCTTTAACACCATCTGGAACCACCCACGAACAGTGTGTCACGAACTGGCAAATGCTTTCTTTCACCCCAAGTTTAGTGAAGATAAAACGGTTTAACTCGCAACATATATCCGTCAAATGAATTACCGATTTGATTAGTGCTGTAAATATACACTCGCACATTCGCCCTCATATTTGAGCGTGAGTAATAGACTGTTATCGGTCAAGGTGGAGAGTCCGTGCCTTTGTGGCGAGCGTCTGGCTGTCGTTTGGAGAGAGCTGTGTGCGCAACTGTTAAGACATGCGGTGCCAGGGCTCTTCCACAAGCCTCTCTTCTTTCGCCCAGCCCTGACATACTTTGTAAGTCAAACAGTCTTCTGTTTTTACACGTCTCATTACATATGTGCCCTGAATTTGGCAGTATGGTGTAAAGTGCTTGTGGTTGCTACTGTGCTGAGTCTGTGCAGCCTGCATCCTGGCTGGGTTTGGAGGGAGCTGCACACACTGTACTGGCTGGGTTTGGAGGGAGCTGCACATACTGTACTGGCTGGGTTTGGAGGGAGCTGCACACACTGTACTGGCTGGGTTTGGAGGGAGCTGCACACACTGTACTGGCTGGGTTTGGAGTGAGCTGCACACACTGTACTGGCTGGGTTTGGAGGGAGCTGCACACACTACTGGCTGGGTTTGGAGGGAGCTGCACACACTGTACTGGCTGGGTTTGGAGGGAGCTGCACACACTACTGGCTGGGTTTGGAGGGAGCTGCACACACTACTGACTGGGTTTGGAGGGAGCTGCACACACTATGCACTGTACTGGCTGTTATCAGTCAGGTTGTAGCAACTCAAGGAAACACATGAATATAGAAAAACTTGTGCTTTTATTTTTGAGAGTCCTGCTACTTAAAAAAACAAATGTCCAGTATTCACGCCCCACTCAAATAGATTCTCTGCATTGTCTGAACAGTCAGAGCACTATCGGCCAAACTTTCAGTAAATAATCTGTGTACATTCAAGTGCTTGCTAAGGGATAGCTCTCCTAAAACAGAGCAGAGTGACTGAGCAAAGTGCATGGAGCCAGGTTTCTGCAGGAACACATGCAGTCGCTTTTTTTGTAAAGTGATCGGGCGTTTCTGGGCCTATGCGTGGCTGTGTATCAAGAGATGAGTTGAGCAGCTGTTCCCAGCTGTCCTGTGAGGTGAAGCCACCACACACAGCCTGCTCTGCACTGCAGTCACAGTGAACCTTAAACAGGGACCGGTTGAAGACTGAGCTGCTGCTGCCACCTGGTGGTTGAGTCTGCACACTGCTGTGTTGGCCCTTTTGCAGGAAGCAGATTAAATGGACGCAGTGTTGTAGAGAGACAGTAGTGCCTGTGAGAGCCTGGCTAGTAGGGGTATTGAGAGCCTGTGCTATTGCAGTTTTATAACCTCTTGTGGGCCTTTAATTGAAATGTTAGTTCTGTTAGTACTCCCCTCTTCCTGTTCTCTTCATTGCTGGGTTTGAATCCTGGCTGTATCATAGCTGTGCTCCCCTTGTTTGACTGTGTGCTCTGCCCCTCACTCCAGGAAAGGACGATGCACGAATGCAGCTGGAAGGCGCTCTACAGGACGTCAATGACAAATACATGCTGCTGGAGGAGACAGAGAAGCGGGCTGTGTGCCGGGCGCTCATCGAGGAGCGAGGGAGATTCTGCTCCTTTGTCTCCATGCTCAAACCAGTGCTGGTGAGTCAGTCAGTCAGTCAGTCTGCCGCAGAGCCTGAGCGGTACATCACTGCAGCAATACTGGGCTTCTAAAAGGAGGATTCAGTACATTCAGTGTGTGTGCTGGTTCTTCTTGGAAATAAGTTGTCAGAACTTCCTGGCTTGACGGATATAGATATACACGCACACACACATCAATCGTGTCACTGTTCTGTTTTCAGGACGAGGAGATCGGCATGCTGGGAGAGGTCACCCACCTGCAGACTATCCTGGAGGACCTGACGACCCTGACAATGGACCCCAGCAAACTGCCCCCGGCCAGCGAGCAGGTGAGTGCGAGGAGGAGGGCTGGGGAGACGGGACACGACCTGCCTTGGCTTCTGTGCTCTCGTTTCTTCAGCTCTGAAAACCCCCTGAGAAGCACTGTGCCTGCAGACATGTCCCCTGGGAATCTGAATGACTCGTCAGTCTTTGCTGGCATGCCTGTGTTGGGTGAGAGCCTCACTGGAATTTGATTGAACACTCCCCTGCCTTCCCTTGGCTTGAGGCTGGTCTGGGAGTTCCTAGCCCCCTTCAATGATCTTGGGTCTCCATTCCATTCATATTCTCAGTACTCTGCTCAACGGTGCCGGTCCTAATTGTGCACCAGACGCTGGTCCGGCTGACCCGCCAAGGAGAGGCATGAACGGCTTTGAACACCTGGAACCTGACCGCACGCTTTTGACATTGCTGATTGCTTGACGTGCAGTGACATTTTGACTCTGAGTCTTTGCTTTCTTACACTGCAGATCACAGATGACTCTGTGCTATGAGTGAGGTGTGCGTTTCGGTTGCTGCTTTCTATATTCGTGTCACCATCTCTAGCGTTTATGTTTAATTCATATAAAAAGATTCTAGTAAATATAGTTCAGCAGGCACTGGAGCTAGACCCTGTTTAGTGATTGGTTCAGACTTGTATAAAAATGCCTTTGCTAGTCATTGTTTCATGTTTGTGATGCTTGCATGTCATCTGCAGTTACAAAAGAGCTGTCTGTTTTACACGCTCCTCACAGAACAGTGTTTTCTGCAGGAATGTCGTTTCTATAGTTTCTGTAACCTTGCTTCTCCAGTGTTCCAGCCTCTGATCTCATGGTGTTTGTCGCCCCCTTCAGGTGATTCTGGATCTGAAAGGTTCTGACTACAATTACGCCTACCAGACCCCGCCCGCGTCTCCTAGCAACACCATGTCCCGCAAGGGCAGCATCAGCAGGTGAGAGGGACCCCTAGTGGCCAGCAGGGTGGAGGCACACTGTGCAGCTGAACAGCGCATTGACTGCTGTGCAAAGATTTGTTATAGCTTGTAAGAGAGGATCATGCATTTGGCTACCAGTTTTGACTTTGTATCCAATGTAGGTAATGGTCTTCATAAGTTTTAAATGCATTCATCTTCTTCTCTTCTTGCACAGCACCTACCAGAATACCTCAATCCGGCACGTTCCATCCTTGGACTCCATCTCCAGCTCCTTGGAGGGAATCTACCTCCGTCCTCCCTCCACCAGCATCCCTGACGGGGGCAGCCAGGTACAACCCTGCCCCTCCCCTCCCCTTCTCTCTGTTGCAGTTGTGGATGTAACTCTTATTTTGATCTCAATGTTCCCTTACAGTCCAGTGATTAGTGCTGTAGACAGACAGGCTGAAAGAGATCTCCTCTCCCTCCTATAGTGAGGTCTGCTCATCAGCTGATCTGCACTCAGTAAATTTTCCTACGTGTGTTCTGGACGATCCCTGGGGGCAGCTCGGTCGAGGAAGCTGTTTCAAAACCTTTTCAGTGTGAAGTGTTCCTTGGATGAAGGAGTGCCCTGCCACCCCCTGTTGCCACTCTGCTCTCTAATTTTTTTCTGTTTGCTTGTTTTTCTGCTGCTGATTTGTAAGTGAGAAATCCGCTCTTGAAATCTGCAATGATTTTGAATGGATGGGGTCGATGCTGCAGTGCATGTGATAAACAACTCATGAGTGAGCGAGGCTGCTGGTCATGACCTTCCTGCTGAGCACATGTGTCTCTCCCCGTATCTCCCTGTGTACTTGTCTAGCGGAATTGTTGTCTCTTGTAAGAGTCAGTGTGTCTTTGTGGTTTCTAACTCTTGAGTTAATCAAGCTTGCATTGTAATTACTAGTGAATGCTGTAGTTTTATATATAAATTCAGTAATCATTCCAGTGTAAGCTGTAGGTTTGAAGAGTGTGTTTTATTCTTATTGTTTTGCGCAGCTCGCTTGTAGTCAGTTTGAGCCGTTCAGTTTTCCACTCAGGTTTTTCAATATTAAGAACATTTCATTATCCCCCCCCTTGTTCCCTTCACCACAGCTCTGACTCCTGAACTATTTCACTTCTTACCTCTTGCACCATTTGTATGTGTCTGCAGCTGCAAAGCACTCCTCTAGAAAACACATAGTTTGAATTAATTCCTGGAGACCTGTTCCAATTAAAAAAATAAATAAACTTCATAGATACAGTAGGTTGGACGGTCAACTGAAGAAAATAAAAAAAGCTTCTTTTTAATCGCTATTATGAATTTAAAATAGTGCCAAAGTTTACAAACACATTTCTCCCTCTCCACCATTCTGCTGCCCCTCTTTTTACTCTCTCCCCCCTCCCCCTCTTCTATACTCTCCTGACACCTGCAGCGGTCAGCCAGCTCTCTCTCCTCTGAGGCCTCCGAAGCCTGCAGGTCGCTTAGTGAGTGCAGCTCCCCTACCTCACTGGGCTCTGGCTCGGCGGCTGGGCCTGGCTCTGCAGCACTCTGCAAGGTGATAACCACAACAACACGGCAGTCTCGCCTTGGTACCACTCTACTGCACGGCCTGTTCCCTGTCCTGGAGTCTGCCTGCCTGCCTGTGGTCCAGTGTGTCTCTGTGGGGTTTTATGTTCTTCCTGTCGTTTTTACCCCAGCATGTTTGTGTGTTGCTTAGTCACTGTGTGAGGTCTGTTTCTCCCTTTGTGTTCAGTGTGGTTCCAGGTGGCGGGTAAAAGCACTCCCATTGAGTAGCAGTTTAATCCTTCTCAAAGATGGTGATTGCCGGTCAGAGAGATCTCAACACTGATTTGAACACAGATCACGAAGAAAAAAAAAAAAGTATGGTAATAAATGTGATCATGGTTTTAATTACTGACCTCTAGGGTAAGTCTAATTAAAACTCCAGATATGAGCAGTCAAGCTCTTAGTGGTTGAAACTGCAATGCAATGGCTGTCTAGTGAAGTGTGGACAGCTATTGAAATATCTGTGAGGATAAGCTTTACAGATATTAAACTTCTGGGGCTGGGCTGTCTGTGGAGAGGAGCCTGCATCCTCGAACCCCCACCTCTATGGATTTAGCTTCTGTTATGGGGCGTCACAGATGTGGTGACCGTGTTGTGTGGGTGTGGGCGCCACCCTGTGGAAAGTCTAGGTCTCTGCAGTCAGCATGCATAATTATACCAAGCTCGGGATGGGACTTTTTCAGCATAGCCTTCTGTCATGACTGTGCAGAGAGCCTGACACCGCTGTGCTCTCCTGCAGAATAGATCTTTCTCATCCTGATCTACCCTCTGCTAATCTGGGGTCTCCCTGATTGTTTGTTTCTGCTTTGTGTATCTTGTTCCCATCCTTTGAAACCCCGGTGAGAGCAGAGCCACGCTGTAAAGGAATCTGATTTCAGGGTAAATTGTTTTATTTCCCATTGCTTTCTTTATCTCTTGTAAAACAGGAACAGCTGTTGATGAATAACCTGCAGCAGAAGCTGGGACCGTCCTGCCCTGGCAGCGAGAACGGCACTGCCATGCCCCCCCCGCAGAACGCATACACACAAGGCATAGACCGGCCCCGAGCAATGACTAACTCCACCTCGAGCAAGGTACCTGGGCGAGGGAACCAGCAGAGTGGGTGTGGACCCTATAGTTACAGACAAGGATCATGCTGATATTTGGGCTCCGCATTATAAGAAATAAAAATAATTCCTCTGCTGCAGGGCAAATGGTTTAAAAAGCCTATTTGAATTGAACACAGTGAATGAACCTGCAGTCTGCAACCTTGAGGGTACTCATGTGATTGTGGTGTGGGGCAAGTGCTGGAAATGACAACTAGATGGCAGTAGAGGCCTGTTTTCTCTATATACTGAATTGGTGAATAGGGTAAGTGCAGAAGCTACATGATTTCAGTAGAGGTTTGAAGAGTGCACAATTCTGTAAAAGTATGAATGAAGGGAGGAGAGGTTGGGGGGTTCGCAGGGGGTACACATTGATAATGTCTGTGTCTCAGTGACCCATCTGCATCTTCCTGCTGTGACTCGTCTGTTCTGGGTTTCCATGCAGCCGCCCACGGCCCGGGAGCAGCTGGCCCTGGCTCTTGGGCAGGGTTTGAACCCGGATGCGTCGCGAAGCAGCCGGGACTCCCTGCACTGCTCCAGCGGCTACAGCACCCAGACCACAACGCCGTCCTGCTCCGAGGACACCATCCCCTCCCACGGTCAGTTTGCAGTCACATTGTGCTGCTTTACAGCCCCCTGCCCCGGAGAGCACCTGATTCTTACTGCAGCCCCACAGCTTGTTCATGACTCACATAATTATCATATTGTAAATATTATAATTATCATTATATCTACAAAGAGAGACCCAAGTCCATACTCCAATACAATAACAATTCAACAGAAATTCCAAACAATTTACTATGCAAGCAAAAATGATAAATATATATAGATATACAGAAACATGCGCATATATGTGCATGCACGCAGATGTTTATATATTTTAATTGGTAATAACTAGGTATTTGATTTTGATTTGGTTATACCTAGATGTGGTGTTTTATTTTTTAAAGCACGTTTTCAGTTAATGAAGTAGTAAAATATCGTTTTATATTCTTTTTCAGCCGTAAAGAAAGAACCTCTTCTTTATGGTAGGTTTCTTTTATCTGTGTTCTTGATCTTAGTTTTATTATTTTGAAACAACATTATTGAGTACAAGAGCTCCGAGGTCATCGGACGTAAAGCATTGTCCTTTGAAACTTTATGGCTTGTTTGCTGATAGATTAAGAAACTGAAGTATTTGAACAGGATTGCCCAATGTCAACATACAAGGCTTGGTTTCCGTAACTAATCAACATGGGAGTGATTGGGCCTGCTAGCTCCGGTTCAGCCCATCGCTTTCAGGTGCCGGTTGATTCAGTTCCAGTACCGGGCCGGCTGGAAGCTGCACTGCCCTTATGGATGTTTTGGAGGGCGCTGCCCTCTTGTACAGTGCATTATTTATTTGTACACACTAGTCGGCACCACTGAGCTTTGTTTGGCAGAGTTTCAAAGCAAGCCTCCCGTTCTGTATGGCAGCAATTGGAATTGTGATCTCGTTTTACACTACCTTGTCCCTTACTGCTGAAGATGCAGCTTTCTACTTTAGGTCTCCAGAATGTTTTGCTCCTCTGATCAAATGCAGATTTGGCTCAGTCAGCTCTTACTATTAACAAGCACCGAGATTTAGCCCTGTCGAGGTTACAAGAACAAACTGCCCCGTGTCTGTACTGTTCCTTCTTTGATCCCTCTTCTTCCTCAGTTGCAGATTACGACTCTATCTCCCTGCACGGAGGAGAGGAGCTTCGCGACCAGGTGGATTTCGACAAGTCCTCCACCATCCCACGCCACAGCGACATCAGCCTCAACTACCGCAAGATGTTCCAGAGCAAGCGGCCCGCATCCACAGTCAGCCTGCTGGCTGACCCAGAGCCCATCATCCGCTCGCCGCATGTGGCCACCATCCGCCGCAAGCCCTCCAGCAAGCCCAACTTCCGCCGGGGCACCATCAGCGGGGGTGTGCCCATCCCCATCAGCACCCCCCAGGTGCCCATGAAGGCCCCCCCTCTCACCGCCACCTCCTCCTCCTCCTCCGGGATGGGCAAGGACACGCTGGGGGCAGGGCGCAGCGGCAGAGAAGAGCTGGAAAACACGCAGTCCGAGCGGGTCCACATGAAGAATAGCTTGTGCACCTCCACGCAGAGTCTGAGCTCCATCTCCTCGCCCTACTACTCCTTCATACCCAGCCAAGTGCACAGCAGCACAGACCAGCTGTACACCATGAACAGACAGCAGCAGTTTCAGTACCATCAGCAGCAACAGCAGCAGCTTCACTATCATCAGCAGCATGCACTGCTCAGCCAGAAGCACCAGCAGCATGTCCAAGCCCGGTCCCCCTCGGAGGTGCAGCACCCCGTCATCACCAACTCCCTCTCCCCTGAGCCTCCTCCACCAGCGGCAGAGCAGCCGTCCGGCAGTGACATGCTGAGCATGATCCGGCGTGGAGTGCGGCTACGCAGAACACTGACCAACGACCGGTCAGCCCCGCAGGTCAACCCCCCCCTCAGCCAGGCTAACTAACATGCTGGGAAAGTGTGGAGAGAGAGAAAAATAATGACTGGAAGCTTTGCTTTCTTAGTATTGTTTTGAAAGTTTAAAGTTATCTTTTTCTCATCTCTTGATGTTTTTCACTCGTTTAGTGTACCACCTTTTAACAGGGCCCTGCGTTTTCCAGTGTTTTTTTCACTGACAACTGCTGGACTGAAATCGGGTTAGTAAGTAAATTAATAAATTAATGAATTAAACAAACAGGAAAAAATAAAGTAAGGTGTGTGTGTATGTTGTATATATATATATATATAGGTATATGCTTTAAAGCTGGAGTTGTTTTTTGTTTTGTGGTTTAATGATATGTTTTGAAATGGCACAGATTGAACGTTGCTTGATTTGAAGTGTACGATTATATGTTTATATTGCAAAAAAAAAAAATCTGCTTTGCTTCCTAGCACAGTGTCTTATTACCTTAGCAGATCGTACGCCGTTTGTATATAGCAGCTTATCACTCAGATGTGCTTCTTTGTGTTTTGTTTGCTCGTGCCTGTTTTTTTTTGTTTTGTTCTTTATTAAACTAAATAGCACTGGCATCTTTTCATGTTTTAAAAAAAAAAAAGAAACTTGGTTGTCTATTTTTGTAAGCCAAAAAAAAAAAAAAAAAAAGCTTTTTTGCAGATCTCCCCAAATATATATATACAAATACAAGGTAATGAGCAAAACACTTTTAAAAGCTACCCATTCTGAAGCAGATCAGCTAGTCTCATTGACTAGGTAATGTAAGGAGAAGCCCTTGGCATTGAGTCTGTGGGGCACCCGTCTGAATTACTGGGGTCCGCCTGCTGGGCTGTTAAACGACACTGTGCTGCTGGCTACCTGTCCCAGCATCCTCAGGGAGCGTCACGAACAAGCCTGTACAACTCAACATGTACGGATAGGGTTGTTAGCTGCTACAGCAGTTTGTTAATCCCGTCGTGCACAGAGAGGGAGTTGCAGGTGATTCGCTCTCGTTCAAAGAAGAGCTTCATCGCATGCAGCACATTGCATATACTGTCCCAACGTGGCTGCAACAAGCCAATCGCATAGTTCACTGTGTGATGGCAGAGTTTCTCACTCATGCCAGTCTCTGCTGGTAGACAGCATGCTGTGTGATGCTTTCAGTAAGAGCTGGCAGTCAGGCTGCACAGACTGTAACAGTAGTGCCTGCCATGCTTTCACACTGTGTTGTTAGCATGACATATGCTTTCTAGTGTCTGCTGTAAAGCAGTGTGCTGAAATGCAAGAATACCTAGATGTTGCAATGCGGAGTCCACATGAACATTATACATACGTTTTGTTGCTAATTATTTGGGGATATTTTCAGTTTTTCACCCAACAGTGAATGTTATCCTTTTTTTTTAAGATTGTAAAGTTCTAAATGTATTAAGTATCGGATATTAAGTACAGCATTTTGTGATTTTTTTTTTTTTTGTAATATTATTTTGTAATTAACACTTTGAAGTAAAGAGCTTTGAAAATGCCCCCAGTGCCTTTGCTTCTCTAAATTTCAAGTTGGCTTTACTCCACTTTATTCCAAACATCATCTGTGTTCGTAGTACTTTCTGCCAAATAGGGTATCTCCTATGAAACAGGAAATAAGCTGTATAGTCATTTAGTCATTGATTGAGCAGCCTTGCCCTCGCTTATCAGCTGCTTTGCTTTGCATTGACAGGTTGCTAGAAGGGTCTGATAGCAGTGATTCCCTGAGGTAAAGCCGGTGCAGCTGGTGGCTCTTGCTGAAGCAGCAGATTTTCTTGGAGGGGGAGGGTGTGGTTCATTCAGGAGCAGCATGTCTTATTTATTAGATTTACTGTGGTGTGCTGTGAGAGTGTCCGCAGTGTGCTAACCGGTGCAGCACTGGCATGCAGTGCTCCCTCTGTCCTGAGTGCTGTGAAAGTGATCTGTGTGGGGTAATGGGGCAAGCAGGGTCACGGGGGGGCAATGACACGGTGGCTTACTCCGGCATGCTGCCAGTCCACTGCAGCTGTTGAGCTCCTCAGCCATGTCACCGCAGAGGCCCGCAGTGTGGCGCCTGGGCAGACAGATTGGTTCAGGATCATGTATAGCCGTTCATGATCCTTGCTGATCTGCATCACCGTGGAGATTCAGGTGCTGTATTACCCACAGCTAACTCGTCTACATCGTGAAAGGAATGCAGAGACGTTTCTTGTTTCTTCTTTATATATATATATATAATAATTATATATATATATATATATATATATATATATATATATATATATATATATATATTCGTAGATCTCTTGTTTTGAAGAGTCATATAGAATTTGGGTAAAGGCATGGTTCACCTCTTCTATTAAATAATCTCTTTAGGGGTTACCACCACCCAGCACGACAACTAAACGCGCGTTTACAAAAGCATCTTTGTTTATCGGTAGACAAGCAGGACCACTTGGTGACCTTCAAACCAATGCACTTTTCAATGAAAACTTTAACACTTTCACACACATCTGTGAAGTGACCAGTTTATGCCTAACTAGCTGGTTGAAAGTGGACGAGTGACACACGCAGAGGAAAATATGCATGTGTGTTTTTTTTTGTTTGTTTTTTTTTGTTCATTTAAAATGGATGCAGTGTGGTTGGAAACCGCCTCTGATGGGCAGGATTTGGGGCTGCACACTTTTTGTTTCTTGCTGTTCTTGGAGAGGAGAGAGAAGCTGGTCAGATCTCTAGTGTTCACGAAGCAGTGAAGAAGGCATCTGCATTTGTATTGGATAAAAAATATATATATATATAGAGAGAGAGATATTTTAGAATTAAGTTGGGCTAATCTCTCAGGCATTGCTTTAGTTTTGTTCTGTTGGATTTCCTGCATGCTGATTTGCAGTTATCTTCTAGACTCTACTTGTTTTAATTTAGCTGCAGGAGGTTGAAGCCCAGCTGGACTGGCACACTTAGCCCCCCCCACCCCCCCCTTTTGTATAAAGCTGTGTTCAGTGATGCCTCAGTTCAGGTATTGACAGCACAGGTGTCTGTGTTCAGATTCCTTTGGCTGTGCATGTCTGGTTTCTCATTATCAGACACACTAAGGTGCAATAACCAACCCTTTTAAACAAACAGGAAACCGCACGATAGCGCCAGGGTTCCTCGCCACTTTGTTTTCCACCCTCTGTGTCTCATGTGCAGCCTGTGGCTCCCGCCTCTACCTGCTGGATTCACGTGTGCGCCAAGAGGTATTGAGGGTCCCCCATGAGTAGGGAGCATGAGGTGTAGGCTGGGGTCAGAAATCCTGTTGGACACAAGAGATTTTGATAGGTGAAAATGAATCCTCAGCAAGCAAAAGTAGCAATCCAGATCTAGCTTTGCAGCTCATCCAGGGCTGGCCCTTCCCTTCTGGGTTTTTGTTGCAGCTCTTCCAGAGCTGGTCCTTCCTCTCTGGGTCTTTGTTGCAGCCCTGTTCTGATTGGTTTAATTGACCAAATGGAAGCTGCAGTGGGGGGGGGGGGGTCTTTCTTGCATTTAAAAGCTGTGGCATGCTGGAGTTCTGTTGTAAGAGAGACTTTCAGAAAGGGGAGAGACTGCTGAGTGGGAATAATCACTCTGTGCACCAACAGTGTTTAATGCACCAGCCCTATGAGTGAGACACTGGCCAGAGCCACGGTCCTCGAACTGGACCTGCAGGGTTTCATCTGTGTCTTCAAGCTCCTGACCGGAGCGCCCTGGAGAATCCCAAAAGCACTGCACTCCTCTGGATTAGTGCAAGGCGAGGGTGTGACCTAGGCAGCCTTTGGTTAAATCGTCAGTGCTGTGTTGTTCCTGAAATCAGCAAGACATTCTAATTAATATCAGTGAACGTAGCCCACATGTTTTTCTTTCTTGAGCCCACCCCCAGCCCCTCTCCACACCACGAGGGACGTAATGATCTATAAATGCATTGAGCACAGAGGTAGGGCACCAGCAGGTGTGATCCCAGCTCTATAATGTACAGCACTTGAAGCTCTCCAGTTTGAAGGTGTTAGCCCACTTTTCTTTTGTAGTGCAATTAAGTATAATTTCTGAAATTCTATAGTCTGTAAACTTCAGGTACCAAAGTCTTAAATGAGGTTGCATTAAACCAAACTTGTGTTTTTGTTTTTTTCTAGACAATGAATAAGTAGATAATACAAATTAGGACGGTTCTACGAACTTGCTTATCTTTGCAGCTGCAGATTTGCAGGAAGAAAGGGCTGCTGCTCAGGACGTTGGCCTGTCCATCACTGAAAGTGGCTACAGTATTTTGGATACTTTTTTTTCTGAAAGGTCCTGTATTCCTGTAATATGAATATTGCTTTGTAAGAGTTGACCTCTCACTGTAAATTTTATCTTCATTGTATATTATAAGGATGTTTCAAATTGTGTCTGTGTAGTCGAGCTGCAGCCTTAAATTAAAGGAATGTGGGTTAAAAAAAGGTTTTGTTTGTTTCTTTTGTTCAGTCTTGTGGGTTATCACCTGCACAACATTCGCATTTAACTAACCCTTAAAAGAAAATCAAGATCTGCAGTTACAGCATTCTACCAGGCGATGGCACTGTGTGTGAAGAAAACATATTGGTTAAGGGCAAACAATAGCACCCCAAAGTGGAAGTGCTCCAGTGTTCAATAAGTCAACACACTATCAATACTGAAGTTTTTCGTTGCCTTTACCACAAGGGTTCAAATTAATGGCTATGAATCCCACAAATCCTGTTGGTTAGTATTCTTGCAGTGTTCCACTTTAATTCAATAGTCATTTGTGGCCTCGGTACTGGAAAAAAATCCAACAGAATCACAAGAAATACATTTGTTATTCACATCATTTGCCATTCTACGAAGCTCTTGAAATTCATGTTAATTTGCAGCTGTTCTTTTCTGGTGTTTCCCCTCTTACCACATGCAGTAATTTTCAATTAATGTGACCTTTTGATGTTCTGCTAATAGTATAGAGTGGGGTAGTGCAGTAGCAATACATATATTGGTTAGTTCTCCTTTATTAAAGGTTGTGAATTGCTGAGTCAGAGCAAGACAGCCGGGAGAGGAAAAACCCATTCTGAAGTGTTTATGTAAAGACCTTTTTAAATAGTGTGCTGATGTTATTGAGTGCTTCATGTTGCCCTACATTGCATGCTGAAGTGCAATCTGTACCCTTAAATGAGTCATCCTCATTACCGTGCTGTCATGCCGCTGCTGTGTGCTTACAGCGCCCTGAAAAACCCAAAGCAGATCTTTGACTCCTGCCCTCTGTGTTCAGCAAACTGCTTTACTGAGAGCAGCTTTCAGAGTGGACAGGGTTAAGTGCCACGTCCAGGCTCTGTTATTTGCTATACTGATGACACATGCTGATATGATCTCGCCCCCCTTTCTGCTTGGCATCGGGTAACCACAGGTATCCAGGAGTATTTGCCAGTTCTGTTTGGCAGTGTTCAGTAACAGACACTCCCTGCCTATTCTAATGCTAGACCTCATTAAAATGAAATGGCCCGATAACCTTCAATACCCTTTAATTTCCCCACATTATAGCAAAAGCAGGAAAACACACTAAAGAAAAGAGATTTCTGTGTAAGTGTTTTTAAAAACGTGGCTCTTGCAGAAAGGGTTCCATAACTCAACACACAGTTCCCAGAATGAATTCTATAGACTGAGTGATGTTGCAGATGCATTGGGACAAGGACACCTTGCAGTCTGTCTCATTCAATGAAGAGGAGGACAGGGACACCTTGCAGTCTGTCTCAAGTGGAACTAACAGGACCCCGGCACATCTTCATCAGCAAGCCATCTGTGGGTTGAATGTTCAATAGTGAGTAGTTTTTTGAGATTTACGATTATACTGTAAATTTACAGTATAATCGTAAATCTCGAAAAACTACTCGCTTCTAAATCGTTTGTAGTCATTTTTGTATTATTTTAGTATACATACATGTTAATTTGGATTCATATGTTGTTTTTTTCTGACTTTATGTGAAGGAAAAGACTGTTTTCTCATTGGAAATAGGTAAATTTCAAAATATCACTGTCCTGGTCCAAAAGCAAAGTTTGTGGGGAATAATAGCCATTTTCTATACTTTTGAGGCATAAGAAATTAGGAAATAATACTTACTACCCAGGAACAAAAAAAAAAAGCACGGTGTTATGACTTTGTTGAAAGATGCTTAGAGACTGGTTTAATACTTTTTTGCTATGTCTGCCTGAGAAACCTCCCATTAGTTTTTCTCTTGGTATTAAAGGTGAGTAATTCTGTATTGGTGATAGGGTGGGAAACAAACATGTTTTTACTAGGTCAGGCCAGTTTTCAATCTGCTTTGAAACTGTTATCAAGGGGAAAAAAAAAAAAAAACTCCCGATAAGTGATGTTTGCTTTGTAAAATAGAAAGATTTTTTTTTTCCTTTGTTAGTATCCTTAGTTACCAGGAGCTCACTGTTGACAGTGGTGGGTGGAGGCTGAACTCACTGTACAGTTAATCCTAACTAATGGAGCATGATAAACCAAGGAGCTGCCAGCAGCACTCTGAAGCAAGTCAATATATATTAACACAAGTTTAAACAATTAACAATGGCTTTGGTTAGTAATGTGGTTATTTTCTTTATGGGGACTGACTCTATTAATCAGGTAGTGGGTGTGTGTTTAATCCGTTGTTGCATTTGTTCAGTATATATCTTGAATAATAATTTATTTGTCTTTACAAACGCATTATCTATATAACTATGAATCACTCAGCAGAGGTGCTTTTAGAAAATTCAATTTCATACATTTAGACTAAAAGGCAAACCAATACAATCACTCAAATAATATGTCTGCGCCCTTTTCTTGACCGGTAAAGTTAAAAAATATATATATATTTTTTATTTGTAAATATTATTAAATTACCAAAATTTAGATTGCATCTCCATAATGTCCTTGTTCTAAATGAAACTGCTAATTCTAGTTTTGGCCACTAGTTGTCCCCTGTCTGCCCTGTTGTTCTCTTCAGTGGTGGCTCTAAGGTCCTGTGTTGGTGAATGGAGGGCTGGTGGGAATGTTTAAAGTTACACTTCAGTTGTTTCTCATTTCTTTGGGGTTGGAGAACACTGTCAGGTGCAGAGCATTTCACAAGCAAGCTCTTTGCATGTCTGGATTGCAGATCGATACCCCAGCTTCTTCTCTGCAGCGCCCGAGAAGGAGAAATTGACTCATTCCTGCCTCCTGTATTCAACGGTGGATGCATGTATAAAGTTTGTTTTTGAATCTCTGATCAGCTAGTTTCAAAGACCCCCATGAGCAGTAATCTTGGAGCACCTAAACCTAAATAGTTTAAGATGCAGGTGTGTTCTAGTATGGAGAGCTGTCGGGACAGGAGGAGATGAGTGCTTGTACCGTACTGGAAAATCTGTGACGAGTCTCGCAAACCTTTGTGTTGAGTACACTGTATGTTTAAGACGATGTACGAAGGAATCTTCAAGTGTAATAAAAACTCTTTATCTTTGTATTATCTTTATCTTTATCTTGTATGTTTATGATTTAACGAGGTGGATGTGCGTTTGCAGCACCTGCTGCAGAGTGCTATTGTGCAATGAAGTTCTGATCTGCTGTTCCATGCAGTAGTGTTGGGATGTGAAGGGGGTCCAGGCCATGGAACTGCCCAGCAGCCCTGTTGCATTAGCAACCCAAACACAAAGAGCTGTTGGCCTCCCTTATGGAAGTGTCCCATAGTAAAAGCACAGCAAAGGGTAATAAAGCATCATGAAAGCATAGGCAAGGACAGCAAAGCTCAGAGAGGTAAAGCATATTAAAAAAAACAAACCATGCTAAACTAGCCCTTCACAGCACAGGTGAATGATACAGTAAGAGGTGGCTTGAGTCAGACCCTGGCGCTGTAGTTCACAGCTGTACAGTAAAGCCCAGCTTCTCCACCAAGGCCTCATTGGCAGCTGTCAGACTGAATTGTAGTGAGGAGGCTGATGACAGCCCCTCAACAGCAGTCTGCTCCGAATGACAGGCCTCTTGAGTACCTTGAGAAAACCTTACAAAGTGCCATGAAGTTCCTTGTCGAACAATACATTTTATGTAATGCTTGTCAGCTTTGTATGTTGTGTTTGGTGGGGGCTTATCCATCTGTATTTAAAAATGTTTATATATATTATTCTTTAGTATCAATAATCCTGATCATTCTCATAGACATGTGTTTCCTAACAGCTGTTTTCTCATCTGACATTCCCCTGCGACTTGTCTTTTGAACTTGAACACATTCAATAGTGTAGAGACAGTGATGAGCCCCTGCAGTCAACCTGTCCTGGTGATTGTGAGCACAAAACATGCCTTGGGCTTGTAGCAGCCTCTGTTCTCACTCGGGGAGGGGAGGGGGTCCAGTCCACCTTAAGACCACAAACCGTCGGTCACACCCCGAAACTTTCACCTCTGGCCCTTTGTTCCTTCCTGGTGATTACTGTACCGCCCAGAAAAGCGCGCGAAGGGCTGCCGACTGTGGGAGAGGTTTGACGAGTTGGCAGTTGTGCTGAAATTCTCCTGAACCATATCGTTTTGACAAAGGCAGTGACTGTTCTGCACAGCTGTATGCTAATCGCTGGAGGACAGCCAGGGAACATTCTTGCAACACACACACTGAGAGAGGGAGAGAGCTCTTTAACTCTTCAGATCTCTGAGCAGAGTTTGTAAAACCTCACACAGGGTTAGGCTTTTATTGCAGGCTTTGTGTGTGATGCACCGCGTGTGTGTGTGTGTGTGAGTGTGCGCGTGCGCCGACAGGATGGGAATAGTTTTGTTTGTTTTTTTTGTTCAGCGGATTTCCATGTTTCCACAAGCTGTTAACCCTTTCATGGATGGAAAGCTATTATGGGGACTGTTGTATTCTCTGAGTGGACTATCCTTATGTAGTAAGGGCTGCGAGAGTAACAGTGTAGTTGTACAGGGATGGAAAACGACATTGAAGCTTGTGTATGAAATTCCACTGAATAAGACAGAAGAGCTCCAGTCTGTGGAACACCTCTCATTCTGCTTTTACACTGGCACATCCGAGCTGCAAGGACCCCAGCCCCTCACGATACTGGAGCTTTTACACTGGCACATCCGAGCTGCAAGGACCCCAGCCCCTTACGATACAGGTGATTTTACACAGGCACATCCAAGCTGTGAGGGCCAGAGCCCCAGTCCCTCCCTACTCAGGTGCTTTTACACTGGCACATCCAAGCTGCAAGGACCCCAGCCCCTCACGACACAGGAGCTTTTACACTGGCACATCTGAGCTGGAAGGACCCCAGCCCCTCATGATACAGGTGATTTTACACTGGCACATCCGAGCTGCGAGGGCCCCAGCCCCTCACGATACAGGTACTTTTACACTGGCACTTCTGAGCTGCAAGGACCCCAGCCCCTCATGATACAGGTGATTTTACACTGGCACATCCGAGCTGCGAGGGCCCCAGAACCTCCCTACTCAGGTGCTTTTACACTGGCACATCTGAGCTGCGAGGGCCCCAGTCCCTCACGATACAGGTGCTTTTACACTGGCACATCCGAGCTGCGAGGGCCCCAGTCCCAGTCCCTCACGGTATGGGTGATATTTCACTGGCACATCCGAGCTGCGAGGGCCCCAGTCCCTCACTGTACGGGTGCTTTCACACTGGCAAATCTGAGCTGTGAGGGCCCCAGCCCCACTCCCTGTTTTGTAACATCACCAATTTAATTTGAATTTTTTGTACACACATAAAATGAAGCTGTTCAAAGAGTACATCTACCCTGCTGTTTCCGATTCTGCACCTCTGCAAGGCATAAATATAACATAAATATATGCTAGAGTGCGTATAACCCACATTATTACTGTGGGCTATAGGCACATACAGATGAGTCATGAAGCTCAGTTTGCATCTATAACAGGTAACACTAGAATCTATATATATATATGTGTGCCTGGTGCAGACTTAATCTCCTACTTGCAAAGCAGCTCTTCCCGTTGACAGAGAATGCCACGTGTTCTGTAATTTGTTCATTAGGGATGTGTGCACTAGCTCAGTTTAACTGTCATGCAAAACTTGTATTTGCATTTTCACAAGGTTCAAAGATAGCAGAACCTCAGTGCGGATTATATCTTTCCATAAGGAACGAAGTCAGGCTGAAAGAAAATAAAGTGTTCCGGACTGTAAAGAGGAGAATACCAGACGATCAAGTTTGCAGCGTTCCCTTTTTTCTTCCCCTTGCCGGCCCTTGTGTAACTGCTGTAAAGTGAGATCCTGTTCCCCTTGTTTGTGTGTTATGAAATCCCCCTTATCTGCAGTGCCTGAGGGCGGCTTGTACATTCGTATATTCATAACCGCTCTCCCAGGGGTTCTGTTCCAGCACTTTAAAATGTGTTCCATTTCAGCAGGTGCACAGCTTGACAGTTCTAACCAGCAGGGCTTGCAGAGCAAGTGCCTGTGCGGAGTTGAGAAGCAGGTCCTGAAAACTTGTAGATCTGACCCGTGATCGCTTTCCTATCCAAAAATAAAAACTCGATACCAAAAAGACAAGACTGCTATTACTAATGCTGTGCTTTCAGCATCTCATACAGGACGAAGCTATAGAAAAGGGACTCAGGGGACTCAAGTATTAGGTTGTAATTACTACTAGGGGCTTACCCAAGGCTGGATCTGGTTAACTGCTCTGCTGCCTTCAGTTCACTTCACTTATATTTTCCCAGGCTGCACTAACTAGACGTCAGGCGCTTGCAGTGCAGTAGTTTTCTCTCAGAGCCCTGTGCAACTTTATAAATGAGTTACTAACCCTAACCCTAACCCTCAGACACTCTTGTTAAGATGTTAGTAAGATACTTGAGACGACGATGATGTTTGAAGTGCCGGTCGAAAAATGACTGACTTGCTTGAGTGTTGAGTTGTTATGTTAATGTAAATGACTGAAGTTAGTTGTATTAGAGCAGTACATTAATACATACACCCCCCCCAACTGGGGGGGTGGGGGGGGTCCCCCACACACACTCACACACACACACACACACACAGGCACACACACACACACAGCAGGTCATCACAGTGCTCGTGATGAAGTTATTTTGGGGTTGATGTTCTCCATGTCTTGTGATCACCCCCATGGCCGCTGTGTTCAGTGTCCCTGATAACAGCGCACCTAGTTAACAGCCTCCCCTCATTGCTTGAAGTATAATGTGGAACCACAGGTTATCAACCCAGGCACTCCCACAGCGCAATAGCTGCTGCATATAACCAAACAGGGGCTCTCTGTCACACAATACATTACCCCCGCTCATCTGGTGTGTGGGGGATAGATTATCTTGAAACATTGATTTAACCTAACAACACAGCTGCTGTTTCTGTGTAAATAGAGTGCATTGTTTATGGACTCTAAAAGAAAATGTATTACAAGCATTTTGAGATTCTCTAACACCAATATTGATTATATAGTTTTTTTTTTTATTATTGCAATACTGTGAGATGAAAAGAAATGTTTACAGAAAACAAAAACCTTGTTTCTCTTTAGCAACAGTATATACAGGTGTTTTTTTTTTTTTTTAACTGTTTCCTTTTCATCCTTCTGCATGCAGTGTGACACCCACTCACCGCACAGAACATGCTGAGAAGCAGTCCACTCTGAGCCTGGCAGAACACTGGCCAGAGTTTTGGATGTGATGTTTGTGCATGCTGTTCTGCTTGTGTCCTGTAATTCAGCAATGATCCTGGTTTTTCAGTGTATCTTGTGTGTCTGGTTTAACAATCACCCTGAGAGGAAAAAATCTGATCACCAGCAATTCAATGTTCTGTATAAAACCTCTCCTTGTGTCCTTGTACCCACTGCATGCGGTTTCCAGAAACCTGAAATAAATGTACCTGGGTTAGTCAAATGTTCCTACATATTGTGTGATGGTAGAATTATGCAAAAGGTATTTCATTATTGTTACTCATAGAGGCGGTACGATGAAGCACAATTGTACCTAAAAATCAGGTGACCTCCCCCCCCGGGGGCCCCCCACCTCCACCTCCACCCCCCCACCCCCACCCCCACCCCAGCACACATCATGATGGTGGAGACTGTCTGTTATCTCAGAGCTGGATAAGACTGAGGGCTAACAGCCTTTCGTCTCCAGCTCGGTCACACAGTTGTGTGGTTTTGTCAGACATGAACTCCACAGAGTTGTGTGATCTTCAGACAGGAGCTCCACAAAGTTGTGTGGTCTTCTCAGACATGAACTCCACAGAGTTGTGTGATCTTCAGACAGGAGCTCCACAGAGTTGTGTGGTCTTTTCAGACATGAACTCCACAGAGTTGTGTAGTCTTCAGACAGGAGCTCCACAGAGTTGTGTGGTCTTTTCAGACATGAGCTCCACTCCTCACGAGGGTTCACTGGGAGGCGTGTGGGTGACCTGAAAATGCTGCATCGCAACAGTCACTTGGAGCTGGATCTGACATAGCTTCTTGCTTGTGCCAAGTCTGAAGACGACAATAAACTCCAGCTGGCCAGCTTCCTCACTGAGTAATCGCTGCGCTCATGTGCAATGGTATTATTTCACTGCCTTATCACTGTCCACTGCCAGGAATCTGTGTTACTCATAAAGGCGGTAAGATAAGATTGGAATTCCTCACATTGTTTTTTGTTTCAGTCTCCCTTTCCTGTTAAAGCTGTTGGTTGTAGAATTTGACCTCTACGATTGAAGCATAAGAGAGTTTTCAGCAATAACATCCTCTCAAGTCAATGCCTGTGTGGTGTGCTGTGAATGAGCAGTGCAGCTCAACGGGGCAGGCAAGGAATACAGTGACTTCGTTGTATAGTTTACACAGGGGTCTTTGTTGGGTGGGTGTGAACGTGTTTGTATTCAGAGCATTTCCTATTTTGTCCTTTTGTTATGCTTAACGGCTGCTGCTGGCTGGCTGTCACTGGTGATCAAAGTGACTGCCTCCTACTGGACCAGTCCGACAGTAGGGACAATGTCCTTAATGTGGACATCTTTTTTGCACGATATATGTAAGTACACAATTGTATCAGAAAAGGGTCACAGCTAGGTTTAGAGTTAGAATTAGGGTTGCTGCTCCCTTTGTGTCGACCATGTGTTCCGAGGAGAGTCGATGGGAAGGCAGAGGTGTCCCCCTGTGGGCTCAGGTTTGAGAAGAGCTCTTCAGCGGGTATCTGACAGGGGTTTGTCGATGCCTGAGATGCTGAGTGACATCATCCAAGCACCCAGAGCGTTGTCTGTCTTTTCTCAAGTGAGTTATTGAGCAGCCGATCAATAGCAAGGTCACGAGTCCTGCTATTGACTTCTTTACACAACACGCCCTGGAGCTCATGTTTGAACCATCACACCTTTGATATAACATAGCTGTGTAGAAGAAGCTCTTGCAACACTGAGACACTCCCTTATTACCACGGTCCCACACATCATGGTAGCAACCAGTAACTCACAATCCTGTCTCAATGGTCTTCAATGGAAATGCAGTTGCACTGAGCTTGCAGATGCCATTAGTTTCTTACCAAGAGTTAATGGTATCAGCCACTGATAGATGTGTACGTATATAAACATGCTGTCGCAATTTGCATCTTCAGCCCATTCGACCCTGGGATAAGAGCAGAAGACTGCTTGTTACTGCATGCCAGCAATGTCCTTAATCCACACCCACCAACACACAGAGCAAGAGTCACAACAGCTCAATAAAACACACAGCCCACCACAGGACCAGACTAGACAAAAGCAAAGCATGGTATGCAAACAACTAGTATCAGAACCAAGTCTGGACGGTGCCTTTTTAGGTGGCTAATAAATGGTGCTAAGCGCATATTTAAGATCAGTTCACTTAACACTGAGGGGAACTGGTGATATAGTCAAGGTTTTAGCTCTTATTAGCAAAACCAAGATGTATCTTGTAGACTTTTGATTTGACTTTGACTCAGGTGAAGCCCGCGCATCCTTGCAGTGCTCTTTGATAAGCAAGCAGTTAATAGATAATACATGCCGCAAGTCTCAAGATAATACATTCTCACTCAAAGGTTTCTTAGAAAGCTGTTTGTCGGCACGGCATTGCTGCCATATAAAAGGTCTTTCTTATCAGCAGAGATATTCTAGAGCTGGCAGGTGAAAACAGCTGCGATGTTCAGGAAGTGAGGTAGATAAGGGCAATGTAATAATGCAGGCCTGCTTATCCTGTCTACAGGGTCTTGGAACCAAGTGACTGCAGGTCTAGGGATCAGCATCAGCTTAACAACAAAACTAAACATTATTCCAGTCTAATCGGTGACACACAAAGGGATCAGCTGCACTGGCAGTCTTGGAGATAAAGGTTATTATGATAGTTTTGGCTATGCATGTACATTTTCATCTTTTTAAAAGAGCTGTGAATGTTGAACTGGCATGGTAATTGCTGCCTGAGTTGAGTGCGTGGAGCGTGGGTCAATAATGGGAACACAGCATCAGCACAGTTATTATTGTCAGCCCTGCTGCTGAACAGCAATGCTGGTTTAGCATGTGCTCTACTAGATTACCTACCATTGTGACAAGACTCTCTTTCCACTCCACCTCAATGTCAAAGACAGCAGTCACCACTTCTTCCATTTTGACTTGTTTTCTACCACAAAACTGCAGATTGTACAACTCTCCGCTCCATATCAAGGGCGAAATGTTCTGAAGTTCAATAAGAGACTTTGGAAAGCGAGTTCAGTTAGCCATGTACGGTACTGCTCTAAGAGACAGGCACTGGAAATCTCTGTTCGGTTTTACAACAGCTGGTCTTTGACACAGGTTTTACCAGCTCGCAGCTCAAAAGCATGCAGCGTGTGATTCATGTAGCAACGCTGTAACACCGGCTGATCTAAGCACTCGCTTAGGGATGTGGGGGACAAGCCCATTGCATCGTTCTGCCTTTCTACATGTCTCCAGATGACCTGCCACAGGACGGGAGAGGGATGCCGCAGTCCCAAACTGGCTCCAAAGTGCTGTGTTGGTTTTTTATTTTTTTATTTTTTTTGGTTTATGACTGAAGATGAATTAGTAACAAGAGGCCCTCGCTGAGTGCTCCATTAACCTTGGGGACCTGTCCCTGGAGGGGGCCTTATCAAGCAGGGCAGTGCAAGATCAGCTACTAATCTAATCTTGCGTGTTTGAAGCCTGCCGCTTCCTCTTACACAGCGCAGACCGTTGATAAAACTGGAGAGAGGGGAGGAGGGGGGCTGAGATGAGATGAGTTGAGGAAGCAGCAGGGGACTGTGTATATGCTCTAGCATATATATATATATATATATATATATATATATATATATATATATATATATATATATATATATATATATATATATATATATATATATAGATATAGTGCACTACTTGAGAAGGAAAGCAATAATTATCTTTCCCCCAGCTGTGGTTTCATCATCTTGATTTAGTGAGCTTTGCTGCTAACGATGATTTACTACAGTCCAAAAAGCTAACCCATCTCTGTCACATCCTCAGTGTTCCAGGGGGGTTCTGGCACTTCTTTACAGCTCTGCTGTGCAACTGTATCTCTCTCACAATCACAAACAATTGCAGCTCTGTTGTCATTAAAGCAAAGCACTAGGGACAAGCAACAATACAAAAAAAACCCCAGTCATCTCATAAATCTGTATTCAGGGTTTGTATTTCCAGTGCGTTCATTACCCTGCCACTTTTAATCTCAGACTGGGTTTCATTGTTTTTTTTGTTTTTTTTAAACCCCAGGCAAAACTATGGGAGAGAACTGGTGCGCATGGTCAAGTGTAAAGCGTCTGAAAATCTCTTGCAAATGCAGGTCTGAATTGAGCTGTTCTGTAGTATTCTGAAGGGTCTTTAGCTGGGCAAACCCAGTTCCAAGCCACAGGCATCACCACAGCAGACTCTCATAAGCAGCCCTGCCAAGTACACGTCAAACAAAGCTTTGGGCACTGGAACCAAACCCCATTCAAACTGTGGAAGTCCTGTAAGTTGTAATGCAATTTAACCTTGCCATACCTTTCACTCCCGAGACAAAATAGATAGCACTATTCTAGTTCCTTTCATATCTCGAGACAACAAGCAACTTTGATAAACGAAGGAGAGTAAATATTAGATGTTTTTACAGATGAAAGCAATGTAAATTCTCTCACGGTCTCAGCTAAAAGGGGAGTCAGTATGCCTTGTAGTGGCTGCTGACCTTGCCGCCTGAACTCCAGTGAACTCAAGTGGCAGACAGTCCACGTGTGGATCTGGGGCTGTTGATCTGGATTGCACAGCAATGGGCAGCTTCTTAAACAGGCTGCATGGTCCTGGGAGACGAGAACGCATCTTGATACCCAGAGATTTCCTATATAATCAATCCAATCTGAGGTGTTTCTTTCATAGATCAAGGCTGGCCCTGCTTGCCCTGGGGAACGCTGTCTGTGCAGCTGCCCTGCTCTTCTGTGCCAAGCGGCTGCTCTCCTGCGCTCTGCACACGAGCCTGTTGTGTCTATCGAGCGCCTTCCTGACCTCGACTGGGAGTTCAGCATCTTTCAAAGACAGACAGTGGGAACTTTTTTCTTTACTGTTTGCAAGTGTTTGTATTGCATGAATTACAAGAACCCAGGGCAATAGGAGACTCGTGTAATTTCACAATGTCAAGTTAATGGCTAACTTAAATGTTTTTCTTTTGTGAGACATACTGTGAGTTGCATTCATTGAGGCTGAGCTCTGAACCATTGCTGAATGGAGAATCGTCCCCATGCAATAAGCAGCGTGGCAGATGGAATCTCCTTACAGAGCAGGGAGGTGTTCTGGAGTGTTGGAATGTCGAATGTTCCAGCTCCTCGGAGGAATGTTGCAAATACATCGAGAGAGCCGGAGAGCTGGGTTTGTTTCTAGGTGTGAACGCTGAGGTATGTGATAGGGGCCAGAGTGCACTCTTTCTCAAGGCTGATCGCTCACACCACGGCTAAACTGATCAAGTCAAAGCTGACCACAGCGACATGGAAAACCTGGCCTAGCTTGTTTTGGTCAATATGTAAATCGTATAAACACTTTGTATCTACGGACTCTATCCTCAAAGCCTTAAATTTTACTTGAATAAGGACAAGCGATTAAAGTGTCGTATTGCAAGACATTCCAATGATGCAAACATCATCTTAAGTGAATCAATGAACATTTACAGGCACAGTCATAAAAAAGGGTAATTAAAGAGGCTTCATTTTACTTCTGCAATGTGCTGCCAGAATACTTAACTATAAAGAGAAGAAAATCTATTATAATCTATTATAATCTATCTTCTCTTGTAACCTACTATTATTATGGCACAATTTTTTTACAATAGCGCCTTGATTCTTTGTACAGGAAATGTTTTGTTTATTTTTCCAATCTTAATTAGCATTGCATTGTGCGGCGTATCAATACAGCCCACATAAGAACATCAATAGCCTGTTAATCAGCAGTTCTCCTCGTTAAAAGAGCGCGCAGATATCAATTGCTGGACTTGAGCCAGAGAAATGAATAGACTGTAGCTTCCAGCGTGAAGTCCCGAGAGCACGATTGAGCACAGGGGAAGATAGCAGTGACAAAAGAAGCCAATGTTTTCATTTCAGCACGTGGAGATTAGGAACACACATGTACATTTGAAAAGACGCAAGATGCAGCAAATGACTCCCATTATTGGATAGAATAAAACTATCCAATCAAACATTCCTAAAGCTATTCATTTGTGGAGTTAATGGCGTTCGGGGCTGACAAAACAGTGAATCATTCATTTTCTATTGGCAAACACTGGCATGTGTTATTTTCTCAGACCTGTAACATTATCACAGCTTAGCAGATCAAATGAATCAGTCAACTGAACTGGAGAAGTCAGCCAAGATGAGTCGCTCTTTCACCCAACCCACAGAGCAGTGCAGCCCCCAGCTGTCAGCGGTTCAGATAACAAGCTGCTTTTGAAACTTGTTTTCTATTGTTCCTTTCGTGAGGTCTAAAGACATTCTCAGCGCTTCTTGTTGCTCTCAGTCCAATATCGTTTTGCTTGTTTCTTTGCTTGATAAGTCTGTGTTAAAGTGAATATAAATATGAATATGAAGTAAGAAATGAGTCCCGGTTCCCATTGGCTTGTGGTTACAATGCAAGTGCAGCGTCTTGGACAGGGAGTCCAGATCAGTATAAGCAGCCTGCCCGTTCAACCTGCGTGGTGACGGTGAGGAAGAGAAAAGCACACCTGTGTGTCCTGCATGTGTCTACTGCTATAGATGCTGTGGGCCCTGCACTGAAAAGTGCTGTGAGTAAAGTGTCAGGTTTGAGTGGGGATGGGTTAGTGTACACTGTCTAACGACTCATAAAGACTCATCTTCACAGTTAAACTGCAGGTACTTTTCTCCTTGGCTGTCCTGGTCGGAGCTCAGCAGCTGCTTTTGGGAGGGACGGTCAATAACTGGATTCAGTCCAGATCAGCCAAGTGTGTGGAAGTTTAGCAGTGAAATACCGGGAGAAGGCTTGGCGCGCCACAAAGCACAAAGTAAACGGAGAGAGTTAAAGAAAGCTCTTCTAATACATGAGCTGCAGGTGATGCGTGTTTGTACCTGTTTTTTGTTTCTAGCTGTAGTGCTGATTTATGTTGAAGGCAGAGATTCCAAACACAGAAACATTGAATTAGCACCCGTATTTAAGGTGAACTTTCGCTGTTTTTTCATATAGATCCTATACACACTGTGGTGCTACAGAGCCCAACCCAAGCTGTGGTTAACAAGATTGATGAGAATTGAGGTCTCCAGGCTGTAGGTGAGGATGTTGTGTAATAGAATTTCACAACTGGTTTAATTTTCTGTGGGAAAAAATGTGGAGATCTTCAGATTAACAGATAAAGCACACCTGTTCGCCCCCGCTTCTCTTAAAAAACATTCCTACAAAAAATAAGGAAAAAACACTGAGATGGCAGCATTGTTTAAAGGAGTCATTGCAGTAGCATTCAGGTACTCACTCACCTCCCATGCCTTTCTCTTACTGAGGATGCCTCACAGTCTAGCAGTCCCTTGAGTGCCTAAGAGGATCCCCTTCTGGCCAGTGTCATTGCTCCCCACTGCTTTACACCTTTACCAACCAGCTGCTTCCGCTGGTGACTGATGTCATGCATTGAGCAGCCAGTGTCGCACGTTGATCCCGAAGACACCGCTGAAGTGAAAGGACCAGGAAGTGCAGGTGTAACAGAGCACCAGCACCTGAAAGCAAGGCATGCAAACTGAGCACTTTCTTTAACCCGGTATTGTACCAAACATACAGCAAGATGAGTTTTTTAAAAACGTGCAGCGATCTACATCCGAGTGAACAACGAGTATGATTGTTTCATTACCTAGAACCCCTTGAAGAAGTTTTTTGAAGACTCTCACCCCCACCTTTTTCCTGTAGAGTCGTCCATGCCTCTGTTGTGCCCCAGATCCCCTGGACTCACCTGCTTCCGATACTGTTACTAACATCTTGATTAACCGGGAGGTCACCTGAGGCTTGGCACATTGGTCACATTTGAATTGTTGTTGCTTGGTAGTTGAAAGACAATAACTTTGTCAAAAAGGGCTGGGGGGGTTGGAAGGGTTAGCGATGGCAGATGATTTCTTCAGAGTATTCTGATGTGCTGAGTCACCCCCTCCCCTCACCATCTCAAGAGCACAAACAGCAGGGAGGAGGAGTGGGTGGGGGGTGCGACCGAAATACCCGCACTCTGAAATGTTCTCTTCAGGTAAGCACAGCTCGTTGAAGCAGGGCAGCCCGCAGTTTCCTGTTTTGACATCACGGGAGAGATTTCACACACCGATATACTTTCAAAGCTCAGCTGCATGAAAAAAAATATAATTCTTCCGAGCGTGCCCTCAAAAAAAACTTCAGATGTGTGTTTTTATTTTTGGCAACAGACCAAAGACAGCGAGAGAAAGCTGGTCTGTGATTGGCTAGCAGGTGGTCCTGATGATACAGTGTGCTGGAAACTGGAAAGACGTTGCAAACCTTTACTGGGCTTTTTTTGTAGTTTTTTTTAAAACTGTGATAATGTGATGCTGGAGGTGGGCTCTTCCTGGTTATGCGCTCACAGGTGCCCCATCCACCCCGCACCCACAGCTCAGATCTTCAGCCTTGTCTGCAATTAGAACCACTCAGATCTTCAGCCTCATCTAGAATCAGAACCGCTCAGATCTTCATCCACGTCAAGGTTCAGAACCGCTCAGAGCTTCAGCCTCGTCTAGAATTAGAACCACTCAGAGCTTCAGCCTCGTCTAGGATCAGAACCGCTCAGAGCTTCAGCCTAATCTAGAATTAGAACCTCTCAGAGATTCAGCCTCGTCTAGGATCAGAACCGCTCAGAGCTTCAGCCTCGTCTAGGATCAGAACCGCTCAGAGCTTCAGCCTCGTCTAGGATCAGAACCGCTCAGAGCTTCAGCCTCGTCTAGGATCAGAACCGTTCAGAGCTTCAGCCTCGTCTAGGATCAGAACCGCTCAGATCTTCAGAGCTTGTGTTCTATTTATTAATTAATTAATTTATGAAGTATAAAGTCCTGTATAATCAATAAGGTGTTTTAAATGGCACTGATTACTAAGTAGTTGCCTAATAATGTTGATTTAACTGTATGAATAATAAAAGCAAATATGTTTAGAAAGACAGAAGATAGGAATGCCGTGGCCATTGTCGGGCGTGGGCATTTATCTACATTGAGAGCAGCCCATCCTACAGCTGAAGGAGTAATACACGAGGGAAGGGGTGATCAGGACTGGCTAACCCTAGCCCTAACCCCTTTATCTACACTGAGAGCAGCCCATCCTACACCTGAAGGGGTAACACATGGGGGAAGGGGTGATAAGAACTGGCTTTAAGGAAATCCTGTTAAACAGATGGAGAGTAATTTGTCTGGCCAATCACTGGTAGTGATAGTGTGAGGGGTTATCTGCAGTGGTTGATAGCAGACAGAAGGAATCAATGTGAACTGGCTTCAGTGTTTACATGAAGACCATATGGCATACAAGACAATGCAAAGCCCATGCATGAAACTCAAAAGCACTATCCTCTCCTTGATGAACCTACATGATGGCACCCTGATACCCGAGATGATGTTTTTCAACAAGAACAAATGAAGCCGCTGCTGAGGCTGACTTTGTCAAATACCACTCCTAGATTACAGCTTGTTCTTCGTAAATTTTCCAGCATAATTAAACTCAGAAGAGTTCTGTTCTCAAGCAACAGGTTGTCACATGAAAAAGCGTGCGTCCTTTCCCTCGCTTCCCTGTCAGTTTCAACGCCCACAAAGACGCATGCTGAGAAATCTGCTTGTTGTGCAACCTCACCGTACAGTGTGCTTTTTATTAGCTTTGCCTGTACGCACACTTTTTATCTTGTTACCATGGAAACTTAAAAATATGAGCTCTTCAAGGGTTTAAAAAAAAAACCTTTAAGATTTCAAGTTTTAAGTGCTCTCTTTCTTTCTCTCCTCCCTCTCTCCTCTCTGTCTTTTTCCTCTCTCCTCTCTCTTTCTTTCTCTCTCCTCTCTCTTTTCTTTTGCTCCTCTCTCTCTCTCCCTCTCTCTCTCAGCCCTGTTCTAAATTGTTTAATTGGTTCAATTAAACCTCCAGCCAGACCCTGAAGCAGTTAACTGTATAATTGTACCTGTTTAAACTGGAGTGGAATGGCCCTCCAGGAATGTGATTGAACACCCCTGATATATATTATCACAGACATCTCTGATTGCCATGCTGCAGGTCCTCCTCTGTTTTGTAAATGTGTCCCCTCATATCTCCATTGCGTGACCTGGCAAGAGCTGTTTTCCAATGGGCAGCGTGAGCTAGCCCTGCCAGCCCTTTAAACACAACCTGCAGGGGGAGAGCTGAAGTGACAGATGTCCATCCAGAGAGCTCCCAGAAAGCGACGCCCATTCGCTTTGTTTATTGAAGTGTGTTGAACACACAAGGCACTGGTAATAAAAAAGGGTCTGGCGTCAAATCCCACTCTCCTCACATTTTGGTCTTGACGGCCCCTTCATAATTCACAGCCAGGGCTTGTGTTAAGACAGCCCTGAGAGAGCAAGATCAGAAAACGAAATAAAAGAAGAGGCTTTCATGTTTTGTAAATAAAAGCATTTGTGTGTTTGTTTAACGGTCAAGTGTTTTTGTGAAAGCGGGCAGAGCGTTGAGAACAATACGCCTCCTCACACATGCTCTTCTTCTTTATTCTGTCAGGAGGAAAGAAAAACGTTAATTTTAAAGCTATTAGCTTTGCAGCACAAATAAATATACACAGCTACTGCACTGGATCACTGAGTGTATAATGACTACAGCATCTGCCACTGCAGTCGCCACTGTCTCTTCGTGTATTGGACTTGCTTTTTAATGCTGGATTTTCAGCGACTATCTGATCTATTTTAGAAAGTTATTTATCAGACAGCAGGCAGTAGAACATTCTTTACATTCTGTACTGTACTATTGTCATGCATACAGCTGCTGTTAACTGAGCTTGTGCATCAAGTTGGGGTCCCATTTGATTGCAGGCCAGCTTTATCAAGACCTTTATCAGTGAAGCACAGCCACTCTTCCAGAGCTCAAACACTTGCAGGTTGGGTCATGAGAAGGTACTCTTACTGTGTGCAGGTAGAGGGGGTTATGTAGCACTGGCCCTGGTTGAGGGGGAATGCCGCTGCTGCACCGAAGTGGTTTCTGCTCTGCCCACACCATCATCCATGGCTTGATTATCACAGCTTTCCCCAAACTTATGTTCATGGAAATGCAAACGTTCCACCTTGTATTTTCCTCCCCTGACATTCTTTTTAAGTACGAGTCCACAAGCAGTACACTTGGGTTAGTCAAGGTAAACTTTCAGAATACCAATAAAAATCCAGTCACAAGAACCACATGCAAAAACAGGAAGCTGTCTGAGCTAGAAGCCTTTAACCACTCTGATAACAAATTAACGCATCTATTTTTTTTACCTGGAGAGAGAATACAAAAACCTAAGGGCTCGAACATGATCATTTTAAGTCAATTTCAAATTATATTTGCATACGTTATTGTCCCCCTTATCTTTCATGATTTTTGCAATAATTCTGAGTGATTCTTCTTATTGCCATTACTCAAATTAGGTAATTCTTTCTTAGCAGCGTTTTGCCTCCCTAATCCGCGGGAGCGCCAGAGCCAGTGCGACACTCCTCCCAGAATCCCCTGTGAAGACCAGTGGCTTTGCACAGCCAAGAACGCAAGCCTGCGCTGCCCTGGCTGTACAACTCATCCTGCACACCATGCAGCCATGCTTTTACCTGGAGAGCCACTCCAAATTAAATTACTCTTACACTTTAAGTTCTTATTAGTCAGTCGATGGTTATTCCTTTCAGGAGAAAAATAAATACACAATGTGGATAAAAAGCTTTAAGAATCAAGACTGGTATGTTATTTAGTCAGTGAAAAAAAAGACTTAAACTGTTAACAATACCACAAAAGTGTTAATAGACCCATCACCAACCATTTGCATCATAAAGAGCAAGGCTTGTGACAGAAACAGATTAGTTCACAGAAGTTAACTTCTTCCAGGTGCCTTGTGGAGCTTTTAGAAGTTAACAATGAGAGAGACAGAAGGTGCTGGGCAGCCTTGTACCTCAATACAGTAACCATCTGTGCAAGACCATCCCCACATGCCTTCAGGACTCGTGCTGTCAGTCATTCCCAGCACTGCTTAGAGTCACAAACGAGCACTGCAGGGGCCCCAGTGTTTACACTCACAATGTTAAGAGCCGTGTCCCAGAAGATTCACCGATCTGCCCAGCAAACCTGTCTCGACTTGTGAAATGTGACCAGGCAACAGTGTGGAATATGCTGGAAAAGCAATCTGTGTCTTGAGAGATAATGAATGATTAGGCTTCATCTTAAAAGTTTCTCAAAGTTTCCCATATGACTCAATTAAGTGTTGAGTGAATGGGGTTCCCCAGCGGTTGATGATGCAGTGTACAGTGTGTGAGCTGTTAATTAATGAGTTATTAATTAATATATATATATAAATATAGCATTCTCAATAGAGACAGCTGCCTGTCGTTTCAGTATGTTTAAAGAGGTACCAATCAGCTTTTGATGCCAGGGTAACTCCCTATTAATGTGTTTGTGATGTCATTTACTACAAAGTTATTGATGTAACGATCTACCATTCCATTCTATTTAACCCTTCAGGCATCGTGGTATTGAGTGTATTCATCCATTTATTGTCCTTTATTTACACATTGTTGTCGTGTTGGAACGTTCAGTTGTGCTTTAAACCAAGTTTTGTAGCGGAGGGTTTCAGATGATTGGTCAATATCTTTTGTTATGCTATGGAATCCATTTTGCCATGTACTGGAATTACATTTCCTGTGCTGTTAGAGGAAAAACAGACCAACAGAAGGATATTACCACCTCCATGCTGGACAGTAGATATGGTGTTCTTTTCTTTGTACGCCTCACCTGACTTCAAACATAACGACTATCAGCGTGACCAAATAGCTCGATTTTCACCACTCTACAAAACCTTTGACCAGAACTCATATCCATCATTCAAATACTGTTTTGCAAACTTTAAGCGATTGTCTTTGTGATGTTTTAATAAGAGTGGCTTTTTCCTTGGCCTGCAACCATTGAGACCTGCACCATGCAATACTCGACCCATGGTTGAAATGGAAACCCAAGTCCCACTTGTAGATTTCTATTTCTTGTAACTTTTTTCCTCATCCACAAAAGCAAAACTTTTGCTACAAAAGATTTTTCCTAAAATTCTTTGTTTTTGAGAATTTTCCATTGGGGTATGTAACCCTTTGATCACAGCAGCGGATATATATATATATATTATATATGTATATATATATATATATATATATATATATATATATAGAGTGCTGCTCGACATGTGTGATATTATAAGAATCTCATTGTGATGTCAGAGTGAAATTGTTTCAGATAAAAGATTCGACTGCACACAGGATCTAAATATTCAGAACAATGCGGTCCTGTATCTTGTGTCCTTTCATTGTCATTGATCTTGTAACATTCTGCTGCTCTCAGCACCCGAGGGATTACAGGGAATCCATTGTCTTCTGTAATGACACATTACCACAGCCTCCCCCATCACAATGAACTAAAGCTGCTGCTGGATTCTGATCAGCACACACTGCTCGGCTTTTCTCTCTCTCCTCCTTTGTTTTATATTAAGGTCAGTCTGCCGGCCTGAGTTTAGAGCACGGTTCAAGGCCATTAAACACCTATTGGTGTTTGGAATTAATGCAGAAGAAAGGAAGGCTTTTTGTTAAGTAAGACTTGCATTGATTTTGCCTAATCCAAATTAAACAACTATTTAACTCCCCCTCCCATCCCCACTTCCTCAAGAACAATTAAGAATTTTCCAGGTACAAACATTCTAATTCTAATTGTGTCTTAATAACGCACTGCATGCACATACAGAGCTGTGCAGCTTCCTCGGTTTCAGTAACTAAATACTATAATATCTGCTGGCTTTCTACTGTATAAAATAGTGCATCTAAAGCCAGCTGGGTGGTAAAGCACAAAACATGGAGCCTTTGCAAACAGTCCCCCTTTAGAGCGATGAACCCCACCCCACCCCCAGGTAAGGCTGAAATCGGGAGAGTCGCCCATCCCCTAGTGAGCACCAGCGGCGAGGGTTCTGAAGTGCTGAACCCTGGAAGTGCTCTGTGGCACTAATGGAACTGATAGCATGGCTTGGGATTGCAGAGTTATGAACACCGCAGTCTCTTGTTGACATTGCTGTGTCAACACTACAAGACATCGTCCATTTGGCAGCAACCAGCAACCCCACCTCCCCCAGGGTCAAACTAATGAGCCAGCCTGTGGCTTGAATCTGCATGGAACCTTTCATTAAACCAGGTTTTTATACAATGTAGCAAACCCTTATTCCGATGTCTATTGAGTTTATCTAAGATAAAAGAAAATGCAGGAGCTAAACAGCCCAAACAATGAGTTCCTGTACGGTTTGACTTCCCTCCGTCCCCACTGGCGCTTTCTGAATTCTAACTGAGAAACCTGTACTGCTGTCAGTGAAAATGTCAGTGGCCCGGCCGGATGAGAGAATAATTAGCATCCAATCGCTTTTTAAAACGCTCGGTGCAGAAGTTAATTTCCATTGATTGGTGCTCCATTGCTAAGGTAAGGGAAGGACAGCTTTTCACATTTTGAAATCATTAATGAATGGATTGATTTAATCCCTGCCGATCAATACTTCTGAGAGGTAATTATGGACAGTGACTCCACAACCTCTCCACTCAATCCCAGCACATAGGACAGAGAGCAGATCATTGGATTATTGTACAGTGACTCCACAACCTCTCCACACAATCCCAGCACACAGGACAGAGAGCAGATCATTGGATTATTGTACAGTGACTCCACAACCTCTCCACTCAATCCCAGCACACAGGACAGAGAGCAGATCATTGGATTATTGTACAGTGACTCCACAACCTCTCCACTCAATCCCAGCACACAGGACAGAGAGCAGATCATTGGATTATTGTACAGTGACTCCACAACCTCTCCACACAATCCCAGCACACAGGACAGAGAGCAGATCATTGGATTATTGTACAGTGACTCCACAACCTCTCCACACAATCCCAGCACACAGGACAGAGAGCAGATCATTGGATTATTGTACAGTGACTCCACAACCTCTCCACACAATCCCAGCACACAGGACAGAGAGCAGATCATTGGATTATTGTACAGTGACTCCACAACCTCTCCACTCAATCCCAGCACACAGGACAGAGAGCAGATCATTGGATTATTGTACAGTGACTCCACAACCTCTCCACACAATCCCAGCATACAGGACAGAGAGCAGATCATTGGATTATTGTACAGTGACTCCACAACCTCTCCACACAATCCCAGCACACAGGACAGAGAGCAGATCATTGGATTGTGGATCATCTCTTCCACTCTGAGCTCGATTGTCCACTCACAATAGTTACCTGTAGCACTGCAGAATTTTAAACAAACTAATACAAAGAAACTCAATAGACACAATGGCAACCTTCTTGACTAGGAGTCTGTTTCATTGTATTCAGGGAATCCATCAATCAATCTTCAATTGAAGACAAAACGCTTGGCAATGAAAGTTTATTAGGGCATTTCTAAAAGGAGAGTCCCTGATGGATATCTAGGTGTGAATGTGGTGCTGCTGAGTAGATGCTGGGGAGTATAATATAATATAAAAGTGCAATGCAGTTTATTTATTTAAGCAGGGTGTGGTACTTGTTACTCATTTCTTTTAATAAGTGTGACTGAACTGAAGCTTGCCGCTGTTTTCCCATGCTTCCCCAGTGGCAGGTTAGCACAGATGGTGCTGGTGCCCATGCAGAGCACATTGGACACAGTGTGGGAGCTGATCCCAGCACAGCAAGGCTGGACTCTCACCCTTCTCCCCTCATTGACTTCACACCAAGGAGCCATCCGGAGAAAAACTCTTTGACAACTCACCAATCCGCCCGGTCGACACGAATCGGGATCGTTCCGCACAGCTGCAGACGAACCCTGATGAAAGAGGACTGTGTGGTAAGAGTAATAGCCCGATAAGGTCGAAAGAATTGCAAAGCAATAAAAGATGTTAAACACACAGGGAGAGCTCCAATCAAAAAGAGGGTGTATTTCTACCCTGCTTATCTTTTGCAGTCCATTACTACCAGTCACAAGTACTTGCTTTAAGGTTTAGTGAAAGCAGACAGTACATAATTGCATAAAGAACGAAACCCTTGCATACATGCTTTTCTTGATGTATTGCATGCACAGTAGCCTCCACGTATAAGAGCACCTCCTAAGAGCACACTTCCACCAAGAGAACACCCTTGTGGTGAAATAGATTTTCCCCATTGTAAATGCTCAGCCTGAAGGAACAGGAACTTCGCTTAACCCTTTCAACATACACTTGTCTATTGCTTTTCTCTTATGCTGTTCATGTCATATGCTGATGCAAGTGTGTCATGACAAGTAATACATGTGTATTTATGTATTGATTTACATTGTGTCCTGTGGTCAGCTCTGTCTAAGAGAACACGATGGCTCAGAGAACATGCCGCTTGCTTCCCGAGGCATGTTCTCTTAGCTGGAGACGACTTGTATGCTAATAGACATGGCCCCCTGATTAACCAGGGCCAGAGTTCAATGACTTCTGACCTGTATTAAAAACCCTCCCCACTGAGCCTCCCAGAAGCCTGCTATCACAGTGCTCTGCACAGCCTACCAAGCAGCAGCGCACAGCGCCCGGAATACGAGTTACCATCTGGGGAGGGCTGGATCAATGCTTAGATCAATGATGTTTTGATCAATAACAGAGATTAGTGCTAGAGAAATGAGCCCCATGTCCTTAGACATACATCAGTGTATTGATTCTATAGGAGGCAGGCAGAAACCTTTTTAAAAGGGAGATTGATTGATTATGGTTGCCCCCAACTCTTTTGTACAGTACAGGAAAGGATTTACGGAAGCACAGTCAGCTGCAGCAGCCACGCCACGAAACGAGTCACAGGTCCAGTCACCAGTTCCCAAATAAGCATTCACTCCCCAGGCATGAGTGGGCTGATTGTTTAGTGTTGCCTGTTAGCATAGTGAAGCGATGCCTTGAATTCTTCTCATACTTTAGATACGCGTGCTATTGCTCAGATTAGCCTTCTCACAAAGGATCCCTTAATTAATAACCTCTAATTAAAGCATTTAACCTGCCGAACGCAGTCTTGAAAAATCTTATTTAAGTTAATAACAGAGCGATATATATATATAATATATATTATATATAGATATATATATATATATATATATAATATATATATATAAATAAGAAAAAAGTAACATCTTAACCAACCTTGAGAAATGGTTTCCTGTGTAAGATTTGGATGCCGGCCAAAAAAGAAATACAAAACTGATCTGAAGTTCATTGGAACTGTGAGGTTTGCTGTTGCACAGGAAATATAAAAGGCTGTTAAATTCAGACTGTATTGTCTGCGACGCACATTAAAAGTTCACGGGAGGTGAAAGAGTCTACTAGCGGCTTGTCTCACAGACCCTGCCCGGCCCTCCCTAGCGTTACCTTGGCTAGGACAGTCTGGGGTCTTTGTTACTGCCCCCAGTATGGTGCAGTGCAGTGCAGTGCAGAGAATGCCAATGCAGACAAACCCACTCTGGAGTGTTGTTAGAGGGCAGGCGCCTGCTTCCCTGGATGACTGCCCAGGCTGAAGTCAAAGGGTTTCTATGCAGTCCGGGGTGTCTCTGACAATGATAGTGCGCCCCCTCTAAATTCTAATCCTCTTCCCTGTTTGCTTTATTGGTTCTGTCACTGACCTCAGCTGTCGTTTTCTAATTAGCTGTCAATAACCGACCTTACAGAACTGAAGTTAGTCACCGGAAAACAATGGGTTTGTGCATACCTCCAATACTCCAGTTATGAAGTCATTCTAGCAAGCAGTGGGGAGGAGGAGATGTTGGAAGCATACTTGCAGTGTAGTGATGGCTTAGCCACACTGCAGCGAGGCTGTAATAAGAGCTTCATGTTTAAGTGATGGGAAACTACAGGCTAACTAAAATGAAACTACAGCCATTTGTCCCAATTACACACTTCTTGTTTCTTCTGTTTATTTTATAAAAGCTGCGTTTTTTCACCTGTGGTTTCATTGGTGTCTTTAACGGTTCTGTTTTAGTGAAGGTGCCAAGTGTAATCTGATCTCCAGTGGTTTCAGGTTGTGCATTTGCTACTGTTTTAAAAGCAGATGCCTTTGTTGACTACGTCACACTCGCTGTGGATGAATGCTGTGAACGTTGTGACATTATGAATATGCTTATAAGCATGACGTGGGTTTTTCAGTAGGGTTCTGAGGGATTTGTGTGCGTAGCGGTTCTTAGCCTTTGTGAAAGTGTTCTGACCCCTGCATAGTGGTGTTCTATAAGGAATTTCTGTTCTACATCCAGCATTCCTGTTTGGGAAAACAAATTCAACAGTTAATAGCGAAGTCCCCTTGTCACCTGAACGCTGTACAGGACTGAAAGCTCCTTATCCAGTTTTAAGCGCATTATTTCAGTTTGTGTTTTATTAAATCTCTCTCTCTCTCTCTCTGTCTCTCTCTGTCTCCCTCTCTGTCTCTCTCTCTCTCTCTCTGTCTGATATCTTACCCTATGTCTGCTTCTTCATTGTGCTCTCCGGGTGCTGGGGGAGAATCTTGGACTGGAGCCCAGAGTGAGGCATGGGTTTCTGTTTCAGCACAGACTCAGAGAGATCCTCTTACACTCTGGCTACGATTGCACTGCAGTTACATCATGCAACGTTTTGCCACTGACCCCTCTTCATCTCATTGTAACCTTTATTCTAAAGCACCACTTCTATCACACGTCACAGGCAGAGCTGAAGTGAATAAAGTGTTAGCCATAGCTGCCTTGAAATAGACCGGGAGGCTGTCAGTGTGGACTGGAATCACAATCAAATGAGACTGCAGCTAGCTGTAGAAAAAAACAACGCTCACAGACTGACCGTACACTGCACATGGGGTTGCGAGAAAGGATTTGAATATACGTTTCTTTATGATATTTGAACTTTGCATACATTTGCATTCCAAAGACATGCAAATGCAGCTCGGATGCCTGTAACCCCGACAGCCACAGATTTGCATGTTTTCATTCCACCTCAAGCCCTGGAGCATTCTGAAGTGCCAGTGGAATCACCCATCCTGACTAAGCACCTCATTCTGACAGGCTCTCTCATCCTGGAGCATCCACGGAGTTAAAACACAGAGAGAGTCAAAGCGTCACTGCTAAGATTGCACTTGTATGCTCTGGGGTTGCTGTAAAATTATATTTATTGCTGTGTTTCTGTGTCTGTTTGTTGGTTGGTTTAGACATTATTAACAGGGTCAAACAGTCACTGCCCATCCCCAATGTAACCTGAAAAGTTAATTTACAGTTAGAGAAGCTTTTTTTAAATGCAGAAATACATACTCACTGGAGAGCCCGCTTTAGGGTTTAAATGTTGTAGTTCAGTGAACTGTGTCCCTGTACCTTCCAGCTTACTAATTTCATCCAGTTACACTTTCCCCCACAAACAAGTGCATTTAACCACAAGCCTTAACTGTCGCTTTGGGGTGATTAGACCCACGGCATTTCCAAGTGATTTTAACCTGAAAACAGAAAGTGATGTGAGTCACCGTGCCCATACAGAGCAAAGACCGACCTGGGGAAACCCTGAGAAACCCACACTGGAAAAACTGTGCCTGTCTTCGCAGTGCTAACACACGCAATTACTTACTTTGGTGAACCATTAGCTCTCTCTATCATTTCAATAATGAGGGCTACAGACCTGTTCAGTGTTCGCTTTAGTGCAGTGCAGTCTTTCTTGCATCACATTCTAAAACCACACACAATTAATGAAGCGGTTAGAGATACATAGACCAGTCTGTTGCTTTAAAAGCAAACCAATGTGTTTTATTGTGCGGTTAATCAAATATAAATATATATATATACTATTAAGAGTTTTAGAGGGAGTTATTCTTGGCTCACTGATCAGGCCACGCCTCTCAGGTAGTAATTATGTGTGCTGCTCTTATTCTTTAAATAATGTACATAAATACACAATGCAAACATATTTTAAATAGCATGTTTACACAAATAAACATGAATCAACTAAAATAAAAGAGGATAGATAGCGTCTCGCTTTCTTTCAATTTGACAAATTTGTTAACAGTACTGTTTTAAAGATCGCTCATCTGCAGCACAATTATTCAGAAAACGTGGATTCGGAACTAAATATACTACGGTGCTTCCCTTGTCTGGTGAAATAAAAAAATTGAGACAGAAAATTAAATTCTACATGCTGAAATGTATTATTTTTCTCAATAACAGTCGGCAAAATTCAGTACTTGCCAGGCATATTAACACCCACCACTGCTCACGAATGATTGGACAGCTGTCAGATCATTTTTTTTTTCCCATTGGCTACTCTCGCCTTCAATTTTCATGCAGAATACCATGAACGGCCTCTGCTTGCTTATGATTGGACAGCTGTGTTAAACGTGGAAGATATTTTACTCTCCTATTGGTTAAACTTACTGTCAATACATGTAACTGAAACAGACACAGTTTATGTCCCACCCAGCTAACTTATGATTGGGCTACCGCAGAGACAATGCAGATATTCAATTGGTTGATTGGAACGCAGAAGCCCTTGGGGGAAAAAGAAAAAAAAAAAATGTCGGGTACGTACAAGCACAGCATAAGCGAGTAGCATTGTCAGTCTGAATGCTGTGGCGCTTTTGTTGGAAAACGTGTTTAAAGCTTTCTTTGTTTTCCCACGCTACGACCCGCCAGAAATGTATTCACGACCCATAATTTAAGAACAGCTGCCGCGGGCATGATGGACTGGCTTCGCGGGCACGAATTTGCCTGCGGGCACTACTTTGAGGACCACTGTCATAGACCTACACAGTGCAGTGGTGTAGCTAGGGCGTGGTTTTAGGGGTTTCACCCCCCCTCCAAAATTCATTATTCAACGACGTTGCAGAGAAACAAAATGTCAGCCACCGGCTTCACTGCCTTCCTGAGCACACTGTATGCATCACTGCCTTCCTGAGCACACTGTACGCATCACTGCCTTCCTGAGCACACTGTATGCATCACTGCCTTCCTGAGCAGACTGTACGCATCACTGCCTTCCTGAGCACACTGTACGCATCACTGCCTTCCTGAGCACACTGTACGCATCACTGCCTTCCTGAGCACACTGTACGCATCACTGCCTTCCTGAGCACACTGTACGCATCACTGCCTTCCTGAGCACACTGTACGCATCACTGCCTTCCTGAGCACACTGTACGCATCACTGCCTTCCTGAGCACACTGTACGCATCACTGCCTTCCTGAGCACACTGTACGCATCACTGCCTTCCTGAGCACACTGTACGCATCACTGCCTTCCTGAGCACACTGTACGCATCACTGCCTTCCTGAGCACACTGTACGCATCACTGCGTTCCTGAGCACACTGTACGCATCACTGCCTTCCTGAGCACACTGTACGCATCACTGCCTTCCTGAGCACACTGTACGCATCACTGCGTTCCTGAGCACACTGTACGCATCACTGCGTTCCTGAGCACACTGTACGCATCACTGCCTTCCTGAGCACACTGTACGCATCACTGCCTTCCTGAGCACACTGTACGCATCACTGCCTTCCTGAGCACACTGTACGCATCACTGCCTTCCTGAGCACACTGTACGCATCACTGCCTTCCTGAGCACACTGTACGCATCACTGCCTTCCTGAGCACACTGTACGCATCACTGCCTTCCTGAGCACACTGTACGCATCACTGCCTTCCTGAGCACACTGTACGCATCACTGCCTTCCTGAGCACACTGTACGCATCACTGCCTTCCTGAGCACACTGTACGCATCACTGCCTTCCTGAGCACACTGTACGCATCACTGCCTTCCTGAGCACACTGTACGCATCACTGCCTTCCTGAGCACACTGTACGCATCACTGCCTTCCTGAGTACACACTGTACGCGCATCACTGCCTTCCTGAGCACACTGTACGCATCACTGCCTTCCTGAGCACACTGTACGCATCACTGCCTTCCTGAGCACACTGTACGCATCACTGCCTTCCTGAGCACACTGTACGCATCACTGCCTTCCTGAGCACACTGTACGCATCACTGCCTTCCTGAGCACACTGTACGCATCACTGCCTTCCTGAGCACACTGTACGCATCACTGCCTTCCTGAGCACACTGTACGCATCACTGCCTTCCTGAGCACACTGTACGCATCACTGCCTTCCTGAGCACACTGTACGCATCACTGCCTTCCTGAGCACACTGTACGCATCACTGCCTTCCTGAGCACACTGTACGCATCACTGCGTTCCTGAGCACACTGTACGCATCACTGCCTTCCTGAGCACACTGTACGCATCACTGCGTTCCTGAGCACACTGTACGCATCACTGCCTTCCTGAGCACACTGTACGCATCACTGCCTTCCTGAGCACACTGTACGCATCACTGCCTTCCTGAGCACACTGTACGCATCACTGCCTTCCTGAGCACACTGTACGCATCACTGCCTTCCTGAGCACACTGTACGCATCACTGCCTTCCTGAGCACACTGTACGCATCACTGCGTTCCTGAGCACACTGTACGCATCACTGCCTTCCTGAGCACACTGTACGCATCACTGCCTTCCTGAGCACACTGTACGCATCACTGCGTTCCTGAGCACACTGTACGCATCACTGCGTTCCTGAGCACACTGTACGCATCACTGCGTTCCTGAGCACACTTCTCAAAAACACAAAATCAGTTCAACACATATCTAGTTGTGATTGTGCATGTGCTGTTTAAAGTAACGTGTGATGAGACCTCAAGATGAAGATTAATAAAGAAATGGTGTAGTCGGCTAATCCTAGCATTATAGGAAAAGGAAAAAATAACTAAAACAATCAGTGATTTTTCCTACTGCCTTTAAACCAGTTGTTTTCAACCTGTTCATCTCAAGAACCAATGTTTCCAGCAGGGCCCACCAGCTGTACCAGTAACTGTGCACTCTAAACCCGATTTGCACAGGACTAAAGATCACCACATAAACTGGTGCTTCTGGAATGTTTACCGACATCAGTGAAATGTAGTCCTGTACGAACCACTCACTTCTTTTATCACAGATATTTGTCTCAGAGATCCTCTGATTATTTTACAGGACAAATGGGATCTTCTATAAAATTTCAAACTCAGGTGTTTCTCTGTCGTTTGTCTCTTTTTACTCCCCTGAGAATCGACCTTGTCAGTGTTGTGCTACAATTGATACAGCATTTCCAGGGTATTCGCCTCTCAAAGCAACACCAGCCTTTGCAATAAACCATAATATGACATTAAAATTGGCACGATCTGTCCTGGGATTGTACAGTTCAGTAAAGCACAATCATTGGGCATCACTGAATTGTGGACGGACGAAAATACAAAACAAAATTGGCAGCTCTTAAAAAATGGATGCTTTTAATGAGGCATTTGAAGGTATGTATGGAAATACACACTGTATATCACTCAAAGGACAAGCTGGTTATTGTAGCCTTTGGGAAAGAAGGTACAACGAAATGAGTCACTTAAACCTGTTTCATTGTTGACAAATGATGCACAAAAGCACCTTCTCTGGCCACAAGATCGCATTTCATTTTGAATTTACCGACGTTTGTTAATAAAAACGAATCCACGTGGAGGTTACTAGAAGTCCTGCTTTTGATCAATTCTGAGGACAGCTGGCTTTTAGTCCCCTGCGAATTATGCTTTAAATAGCTGTTGCAAAACCGAGTTTTATAAGCACTCAACAAGTTTGCAATGAAAAGCAGGATTTGGGGATCTAAACACCTGGTCAGTTATTCTTTCTGTTATTTAATGTGTGTGGTTGGCAACTGCATGGTAGTGGTTCTAAATGTGATTGTGAGGTGAAACATCACAGGTTTTGATAGAAATAGGGTGGTATCGTGTTCATTGCAAGTTTTGAGTGGAGTCAGCGAATCGAAAGTTAGCTGGAATGTTTATTCTGGTAGGCTGGGCTCAGCACAATGGCTCCAGTGTAGGCAGCTGCAGGGGCATCACAGCAAACAATAAAGTTCACTGCACGGAAATGAGATGGCCCTGATTAAATAAGCGCTTTCCAATAAGGACAAAAAAAACATCAAGCCTTTCCCCTGGTCTTTGTGTACAGGCAGGCAGCAGGCAGGGAGACAGGCAAGCAGGCTGAGATGCAGGCAAGGAGACAGGCAGGAAGGGAGGCAGGGAGGTAGGCAGGGAGACAGGCAGGCAGGCTGAGATGCAGGCAAGCAGGCAGTCAGGAAGGGAGGCAGGGAGGTAGGCAGGGAGACAGGCAGGCAGGCTGAGATGCAGGCAAGCAGGCAGTCAGGAAGGGGGGCAGGCAGGTGGGGGAAGAGAGAGAGAGAGAGAGAGAGAGAGAGAGAGAGAGAGAGAGAGAGAGAGAGAGAGAGAGAGAGAGAGAGAGAGAGAGAGAGAGAGAGAGCTCTCACTGTTTAAGATCAGCGTGTGTGAGCTCATTACTGTAGTACTCAGTCTCTGACCACATACGAGCTGAATGATATTTAGTGGTCAGACTGAGAGAGGACTAATATTCATAGATGTGGTGCGCGGGAAGGCATGACTGAAGTGAAACAGGGTATGACACAGAGCCACTCAGAAGTGAGCAGCTCAGTGAATAAACCCTGCTGCCCAGGGTTCATGCCTGAAAGAGTGAACAACAGTGGCAACCAGCCACACTGACATCAGGAACTGATTCATAGCATCCACGGTATGAGTACTGCCTGTACAGTCATTGTACAAGAGAAACAGTCCCTGGAATGCACCTGATCTGCATGTTATATCACCCCTATTTACTGTTTTTGAAATGATGTGTTTATAGTGTGAGACTGCGAAGTTCCTTTGAAACATCCTCACCCTGTTTTGAATATGGGGCATTGATTGTATCAGGAAGCTTCGGACTAGGAGCTCTTCTTCAGCTGGATGGAAAAAGCAGTGCTGTAAACGAGCTGCTCTTCTGAACAAGCTGGCTTTCAAAAGAAACATCCTGGAGTCTGCTGAATGACTAATTCATAATCACTCATAATCACTCATCATGTATTTCCAGCTGCATGGAAATGATGCTTTCAGATTGTCACAACTGGGCCACATGTTACTGTGGACTAAATATTCTCTTAGACCTCTGTCTCTTTGCAAGACGTCGATGGTGGATTATTGAAATTAGGAGCAGTCGAGGGGTCTTGTTGGAGAATACTCACGTTTCTTCGTATGATAGGCTGTATTTTTATCACAGGATGGCAGTAAGAACAGCTGGATACAATTACTAGTACTCTCTGTGCTTTTGTACAAAGCATCCTTTCTGTGTATTGTAGAGACGCGTAATGAGCTTTTCTAATGGTTATATATATATATATATATATATATATATATATATATATATATATATATATATATATATATATATATATATGTATGTGTGTGTGTGTGTGTGTGTGTGTGTGTGTGTGTGTGTGTGTGTGTGTGTGTGTGTGTGTTATATATGTGTGTGTGTGTGTGTGTATGTGTGTGTGTGTGTGTGTGTGTGTGTGTGTGTGTGTGTGTGTGTGTGTGTGTGTGTGTGTGTGTGTGTGTGTGTGTGTGTGTGTGTGTGTGTGTGTGTGTGTGTGTGTGTGTGTGTGTGTGTGTGTGTGTGTGTGTGTGTGTGGTGTGTGTGTGTGTGTGTGTGTGTGTGTGTGTGTGTATGTGTGTGTGTGTGTGTGTGTGTGTGTGTGTGTGTGTGTGTGTGTGTGTGTGTGTGTGTGTGTGTGTGTGTGTGTGTGTGTGAGTGTGTGTGTGTGTGAGTGTGTGTGTGTGTGTGTGTGTGTGTGTGTGTGTGTGTGTGTGTGTGTGTGTGTGTGTGTGTGTGTGTGTGTGTGTGTGTGTGTGTGTGTGTGTGTGTGTGTGTGTGTGTGTGTGTGTGTGTGTGTTGTGTGTGTGTGTGTGTGTGTGTGTGTGTGTGTGTGTGTGTGTGTGTGTGTGTGTGTGTGTGTGTGTGTGTGTGTGTGTGTGTGTGTGTGTGTGTGTGTGTGTGTGTGTGTGTGTGTGTGTGTGTGTGTGTGTGTGTGTGTGTGTGTGTGTGTGTGTGTGTGTGTGTGTGTGTGTGTGTGTGTGTGTGTGTGTGTGTGTGTGTGTGTGTGAGTGTGTGTGTGTGTGTGTGTGTGTGTGTGTGTGTGTGTGTGTGTGTATGTGTGTGTGTGTGTGTGTGTGTGTGTGTGTGTGTGTGTGTGTGTGTGTGTGTGTGTGTGTATGTAAACATGTCTGCATGCATATTCTGAAGTAGAACTTTAAACCTGGTGATTCACTATGACCAAGTCAGAATGGGAGCCCGAGATGAAAGAAGCAGAACGCTGTATGTGACGACGCCCACTCTCTTAGTAGCACCTCGGAAAGACGCAGGAAACTCACTCGCTTGCTTTTCTGTGCTGTGTGGTTTGGGTATTTCAGTTCATCAAGTTCCTTTACGTTTCCCGTTTCTATGAAATAAATAGTGTTCTTGAAATAGAAATGCAAGAAGCTCGAGGTTTAATCTGATAACGCTGAGACAGTTTACTCGTTGTTACTCACACTGCCTATTTTAACTTGAAATGCTGCGTGTGTTATTTTACAGCTCCTTCTCGTCCCTCTGCAGGGTATTTAAATGCAAAACACAGGTTTAATGAAAAATTGTTTTCAGGCACTTTTCACCTGTACCCTACATTCATTAATCAAACCAGCTGAACCTCTTTCCAGGACTTCACACCTACAACCTGGAGGACTCTGGACCAGATTCGAGCACTCCTGGTCCACCGTTTTGAGTCTCTAAGGGATTGTGAAGTGGAGCCCCACAGTCCCTGACGCTGAAGCCGTGTACCCCGCAAGTCTCCAGCGTGCTGTGCGTGTCGAAGCCTGAGCCCCTCTTCCACGGGGCGAAGGCAGTTTTTGCTTGTTCTCTTGTCGTTTGTGAGATTCGTTGAGAAGTTAATTTCCAGTCTCCCGGGGGTACGGAAGGCAGGTGACTTCTGTTTAAACAACACATACTGTAAACCTGCCGGGGTGTGAAGGAGAAGTTTTATGGAAGTTTTCGGGATAGTCCCAGTTCGTAAAATCAGACTCACTGTAAAATGACTCACCTGGGCTACAGCAAACTCTTAAAATGAGTCGGACTGATATGTGGGAGTCTATAAAAAAATCTATAAAAACGATTGCCGTAAATCATATATAGCATAATTCAATACAAACTTTAAAAGAAAAACAATGATCAATCTTTTAGTGACCAAATTCCCCCAGTTTACATGCACCGGTTAAGAGAACGCCCCTCAGGAAGCAAGCAAAGGGTTGTTATAGCTAAGCCAGAGTTAGCCACCAGACACAATATGAATCAGAGAATAAATACATACATATATGTATTACTTGTCATGACGCACATGCATCAGCATATGAAATTAACTTAATAAGTGAAAGTAAAACAATAGGTAAGTGTACGTTAATAAACTATAACAATAAAGGAACAGACACACGAATGATAATAAAACTAAAGCAGAACAACACGGTCAAAAACCTTAAACTATTCTGTACTGTGAAATTAGCTGACGGGTGTGTTTCAGACTATAATGTCACAATGGCAGAGTCAAAAATAATGGGTGTTGCTTGGGGTTAACGAAAGTTAATGAACTAACTGTCAAATTAAATTAACACAGCACCTACACACGTTACAAAATGCAGCAGCCACATATAAGACATGCACGTTACTGAACAAAGTGGTGAAGCAACTCACCAGAACAGGAAACACTAAACTGTTCGGCGGCTTGTGTCTGATTCGGGTTTTTTCAATAATATGACGGTGGTTCTGGAAAGATGTAATAAACAAATCAGTGTTCCTCAAGACAATAGCGGTGACAAGTCGCTTTTTTTTTCACAAGGCGGCGATCTTTTAAGCAGAGTTCCTGTTCCTGTAGCCGGAGCATTTACAATGGGGAAAATCAAATTAACTACCAGAATGTTCTATCGACACTACGAAAGGCGTAAAGACAGCTTTAATTAGCAAACAAGAAATGACTCGACAGACCTGTAGATTACGCACTGAATATTTCTTGCATGAAAAAGACATTCCCTTACCCAAGGACATCTGGGTCATATATAATATATAGGGTACATATACAGGGTGGAAATAAGACACACGTTGTGTACCAGTTTGATGTATGTATGTAAGTGTATGTATATATATATATATACTCGGTGGGCCTGTGGTAGTAGGTGGAAATTTTTTCACAGCTGCTACCTGACGATGTTCACAGCAGGAGCCCCCCGCCTCCCCTCCCCCGTTGACTTGCAAATGCAGAACTGGAAAGCTGCCACATCCTCGTCATGGGTTTTGAGCAGCGTCTTGCAGTGGTGGCGTGCACTGGGCCAGCAGCAGACACACACACACGTACACACTGACACACGCACACACTCACACACACACACTGACACACACGCACACACACATTGACACACACACACTGACGCACACTCACACCGACACACACACACACACTGACACACGCACACGCACACACAGAGACACACATGGAGACATTGCTCCCTCTGAGCCACTGTGCTGCCCTGCCCATTCCATATTCTCACTATATTTGTATTTACTATTTCTAACTCCAGTCAGACAAAACTCCACACAGGGTGAAAGTCGACAACAAACTTTTTTAAAGGCATATTTAGTTTTTAAAAAGGTGTTTTACAAAGTGGGGACGTCCCCACAACGGCGTTACTATCTTTGTGGGGACATTTTCTCAAATTTTGTCCCCACATTGATAGTAATACCTGCCCACACACACATGGAGACACAGCTCCCTCTGAGCCACTGTGCTGCCCTGCCCGCCATATGATTGAAACACATTTACGTCTGCATACATGTTAACGAGGATTCTTCTGAGTGTAACAGTGTAAACAACATTGATATGGTAACCCCCCCCCCCCCCCCCCCCCCGAGGGGGGGACCCTGGAGGGGGGACCCCCCCTGACCCCCCTGCTCCCCCCTGCTCCCCCCTGCCCCTCCCCCCTGCTCCCCTGCTCTCCCCTGGGTAACCGGGCCTCGCTCCGCACCTGACACGGATCTTCTTTCAGTCCCCTGCTTTCACTTCTTTCTGAAACGAAGCCGGGACTTTCTTTTGACCTCACAAGGTAGGGTATTCCTAGCACTGGTTTTTGTATCAATGTGACCTCCTGTTTCCTTTTCATCTGCCAGCAATCCTCACCCCCGTCCCTCCTTTTCACACTAAACCGTTAGCACGCATCTTGCCATCAGGCTTCATCGGCAAAGCCAGTATAATTGTACCTGCTTGTGAGACGTGATTCAGCGAGGTCTAGCAGAGCTGTCTGAAACAGGATTTTCTTGCCTGATTTGAGTGACAGCAGTCAGGAGTTTCAGCGTGTGTGTGTGTGTGTGGGCACCTCACTGATAATGACTTCTATATGAAATGCTGTCTTCATTTTTCTTTTTGTACTTCTATATTCCTTATTATTGGAGTCCTATGTATTTATCAACACACTAATGCTTAGTGAATAAAGTCATGTGATGTGTGTTACATCACGCGCAGGAGCGATGTTCAGCACACACACACACACACACACACACACACACACACACACACACACACACACACTCAAGTTATTTCCAGTGGTATAGTAGATCCACTCCACAGTTATCGAAGGTGTAGTGACGCTTGTAAACAAGGCCTCTGACAAGCTGTTGCATTACTTTCAAAGGCCATTATTTGTGTTTTTAGCAGGGCTTGTGAAGACCGTGAATAGCCGTGGTGGGTGTGTGTGTGTGAAAGACGTAAAACCCCCTGAGCTGTCAGGAAATTCACCCTGTACTTCACACCCTGTGTTCTTGATATTTTTAACCAGATACTCTTGTTTACGTTACTCTTCAACATTGCCCAGCCATCGCCCTCATCATTCTTAATGCGTTTTATTATTTTTTTCCAGCTCGATTCAACTGCTTCAAAAATATTTTTGTTCACGATAATATTTTCATAATCATTATCAGCTGGTAGTACAAGAAAAAAAAAAAAGAAAATGATACAACAGTTTTGTTTTGAAGGAATTGTTCCAGACCCAGTACAGACTTCTGTAAACAGTCAGCACTGTCTCAACTGATAAGAGGAGCTGTTATTCCACTGGTCTGGAGCTGTGGGGAGTTCAGGCAAAAACAACTTTGCAGATGAAAACGATAACCTTGTGGTGCTGCTCCCGGAGAGCTAGTCCCAGTGTCAGGATGAATCTGCCATCAAAACAGGCAGAGCTGCGCTGAGAAGAGGATGGGAGCTGACAGAGCTGCCCTGGAAACCATGGAGTAGGTGATGTGGGAAGCGGCAGGGTTGCTTGGCGGGGAATTCATTACAATCAATTAGAAATCACCGAGGGGAAATCACTGGCAGAGGTGTGGCGACATGCCAGTGCATCTTGTTTTGTGTTTAATAGCACTTCCTCCGTACAAATCTTCCTTTTTTTAAAATTTGAATTAAGTAAACGCATCATGTGTAGGGTGTGTCTGGAAATCATTCCACCCAGTTTGAGTAGATTGGCATCCCACCCAAACTGTGCAAGACGACTTCTCAAATACACCCAACACACAGTATGAAGTTATAGCAGGGAAATGAAAGATGTGTTCCCAAACCCCAAACCCACAATTATCTTAGGGAGTGCTTACTGAAAACAAATTCAAACTGTAATCATTTCAAATCCCATTGACTTTAACCCAACATCATGGGAAGTGGAAGAGAAAAAAATGACAAAAAAAATCTTTCCATTAAAGGAGAAACAAATAATAAGACCCCCTCATTGTAAACACTTTAAAAACTCGATCAGAGAAAAGATGCCCTATCAGTGTACAATGCACAGGATGCAATGCAGGGTCAAAGCAGCATTGCCCTGATTCAGTATTTGAAGCTGTTTCTGCTCTTTCATGGTTTATGTTTAGGTATTACTTTCACCAGTGATGTAAAACCGTTCTCTTTCCGCAGTTCCCGACATTTGTTATCCCCACATAGCGATGTTAGACAAGCACTCCTGCAGCATGTGCGGTGATGGACAGAGACTAGCTGAGCAGGGTTAGAGAGCGCGGAGGGTGACCCCAGGGGGCTGCCTCACCCGCGATTCCCAGGGCCTGGCTTTCGTTCCCTGTTTATGGAATACCAATCCCTAGGACCTCCTGTGGAGGGGATGAGGAGCATGTGTGAAATCACCAGTCAAAGAAAACAAACCCTTTTGTATAACCAAGCCACATGTACTGAGCACATGTCTGTGCAATGTCTTCCATAATCCAGGACAAACATGGGCATGTCTTGCAGCTGTGCCCTATTTTGATTGCAGTTATTATATATATATATATATATATATATATATATATATATATATATATATATATATATATATATATATATATATATAGGTTTTTTTTTTTTTTTGTGGTAATGATTTTTGCTGGTAATGATCTAGCACAAATTGTGCCTGAGTATGGTGATCTCTCCTTTCTCTTGAAGTTGTAGTGGAGGCATTTTCATACATTCATACTTAGTAACTACTAGCATTAATGTTATCACCAGTGAAAAGCTCAGCAAAATGTGGACAACTCGATTTGTCAAGTTAAGAACAATCCCACCCGTTTATATTTATAGACCTGTGTTTGAAAGATGAAGCTTTCAGCATGGAGCAGATAAGTGCCCCTGTGTGAAGACCTGACCCCTTGGATGAAGGAATGTGCTGCAAGCAATCAAGAGAAGCAATCAAGAATTGAAGAATTGGAGCTTTATGCTATTGGGGGAAGAGAATGTGGGGGTGGGGGGTCCCGAACTTCCAAACTTCCACCTCCCACTTCTCATACGAAGAGGCCCAAAATGTTTAGCTTGAACAGTAGGGGGTAGGGAGGAGAGAAAGGACATTTAGAAAGTTCTTAACAAGGAATGTTGGAGCTAATAGCAGCGTTTCGCAGTTGTATCCAGTTTTACCAAGACCACTGCCTCCTACGATTCATGCTGTGATGCTCTCCCTCCATTTAAATGTCTGCAAGTCACGGTTCTTGATGAGAAAAGTCCTTTATTCAAAGTGTCTGGAGGAGACGCTCATGTTCGTACTGGCCTCTGTGCTTTTTTTGTGTCAGGGAAGTGGATATGGAATGAACTGTGACCCCCTGAGTCCAGGCTCCTAAACCTCACTTCAAGGTTCATTTCCTGGGGAAACTCTCTCAGCTCTCAGGAGCCCTCCCACTGATTGCATTCAGGGAATGGAACTTTAACCTTTTGTGATTTTTATGTGTGCCCCCTGCCTCATCAAAGGAGTTTTGGCCGGGGAAGGGCAGATTTACCAGGAACCAATGTGCAGATCTGTCAGACCAGATTCAAAACAAAGCCAGCTCTCCAGAATGAACGTGGTCCTGTGTGTGCATGTTTACTTCATTTTAATTTTAGTTTTATTGATGTCGGGTTTGTTTGTTTGTTTGTTTGTTTTTTTCAGGGGCGGTCAGCAGCATGCTCTCATCCAGGATAAATCTTGAAATACAGCCAGGACTGTGTGATCTGGAAGACACCTCCTTATAAAAGTTTACTACGGTAAATTTTAGCAGTTTAGCAGTTTTCATGCTTTCCCATTGGTACAATGTGCGTTTACCATGGCTCACCTTGTTTTTAATCTGCTTTACAACTCAGTCACTGTTAGTGAATATTGAAGTGCAGTACATTTGATTGTATTGTGTGGCGACTCCACAGAGTAGCGCCAGTCTGAGTCCTGGTTTTAAATCCCATCTCTCCTGCTAAGGAATCTTTCCACTGATTGCATGTGTGTGTGTCTCAGGCCACCTAGCTATTCAATAAACCCCGCTGTGACTTCACACAGAGACATTGTAATACTCACTTCATTAAAAAGTCCTTTGTGGATGCAGCATTCTTCACATGAAAGAAGCAATCGCTAGAACTAGGAGATAATCCGAGCACCCAAGCCTGTGGAAATTCCACTCACGGAGGGCTTTTTCTCAATTACTTTGCAATGACCAGATTATTTGCAGCAGCAGAATAAAATAAACATTAACCAAACAGGGAGAGTCCTCAGCCCAGGTCAAGAAGTGCTTCATCTTTATTCATCTCTAGATAATCGTTGTTTCTTTGTAGCCTCACTGCACCTCATTAAAACATACAATCTGAGATGTGGAGGAGGCGCACTGAAAGCATGTTAAAACTGCTAACAGCACGTCACAATGTGAGCCTGGATACTGTACATAACGGGAGCAGGTCCCTTCAGCACTCGTGGGAGTCTGCTTATATGATTTTCTGGATAACTGACTCAAGTGCCAAGGACTCTTTGCAAGATCAAAATTTACTGAACTGCAGCAGAAACCCAAATCAGCACCTCACACATGTTAAAAATACTTAGAAATACAAAAATACTGTTAGAAATATGAAACTACTGATAAAATCAGGACACAAGCACATGAATAGGGTTGCAGAAAGCAGTCTCTGAGGTTAAAGGTTAAAAACCACAACAGGCTTCCCCTTGTCATCTTATAAAAGAAAAGAAAACACACACACACTGACACACGCACACACACGCGCACACACACACACACACACACACACACACACACACACACACACACACACACACACACACACACACACACATAAAACTCAGAACATGAACATGCTGTGTTAATCATGTCTGTGGTCATTTTCAGTTTCAAAAGGTTTCACTGATATTCTTGCAGGAGTTTCAAAAAAACTGTAAAAAAGGGATCATTTGACTATTTTCTGTTTATGAAATAAAACCTCTAAAACCACGAACCAGAGAGAGGAAAGCAGTGAGTGTGTGAGGGCCGGAGGGGGGGGTTCAGGGGGGTGTGTTTGAAGGGAACTCAATCTTTCATTTTAACAGGGGCTCAGAAGCGGATTTAGCTAGTGACCTCTGACACACAATTAAGGTTGAAGGTTCCCCAGCCTCTCACAGGTCAGATTCCTTTACAGCTTAGTATCTGGTTCCTCAAAGAAGAAAACTAAGGGTGACTTTAGAGAAAAAAAAAAAAAGACTTGTGCACAGCTTAGCACTTTTCAGTTTTCCTCTTCTTCTTTCTGTTTTTTTATAAACCTGCTGAAGGAAGGCGCTTTGCAAATGAGCCTCGAAGATTTCTTCTGGCAGGGACCATTGATCAGACTCTTAGAGCTGTAATGCCAGAACTACACTGTTTGTATATTCAGTGAGGTGCTGTGGTTATAAACACTGTATAGGAGCTGCAACTCCTCCAAATACAGCAATGCTATCCAGCGAGACAATGCCTTTTATACAACAGGCAGGCTGGCCTCGCCTGAACCCACTGGCTCTGTGACCCAGCCCTGCGCCTGCTCCTCTGATGCACTGCTTACTGCATGAACAGCATGTAAATCAAAAGCAGTGTCTGACTGAGAACAGGCTTTTCTCCGTTTACCCACTGCGCTGCTGCTCCACAGTGTCCTGTGAGTGTGGACTAGAGGCTGTCACTTTGTGGGCGAGGGAGGATCTCAGGTTCGGCGTCCAATGCAATGCTTCACTTTGGGTGCAAACGCTGTACTGACATTAACTCACTGTGCCACGTAGACCCCGTATCTATTCTGTCTATTACACATTGCAATGTCCTCTTTCTACAAGCACCAATCCATTATAAGAACATTGAGCTAACAGCATTAAAACCAACCATTGCTTGGTGTCCTGCACAAGTGATGAAGATTCCACTTAGTTCACATTTACTGGAGTTATGTTGCTCTATGACCATTAATTATGAAAGTATTTCGCACACAATTACTTGTTATCCTCTTCCGGGTAGCGAGCATGCCTCCCTTGCTTCAGTGTTTAGTGTGTCAGAGCTGGACTCTCCTCCTGTCCTGGGGCCTGGCCTGTGTTCTTCAGTGTTCAGTGTGTCAGGGCTGGACTCCCCTCCTGTCCTGGGGCCTGGCTTGTGTTCTTCAGTGTTCAATGTGTCAGGGCTGGACTCCCCTCCTGTCTTGGGGCCTGGCCTGTGTTCTTCAGTGTTCAGTGTGTTAGGGCTGGACTCCCCTCCTGTCCTGGGGCCTGGCCTGTGTTCTTCAGAGTTCAGTGTGTCAGGGCTGGACTCTCCTCCTGTCCTGGGGCCTGGCCTGTGTTCTTCAGAGTTCAGTGTGTCAGGGCTGGACTCTCCTCCTGTCCTGTGGCCTGGCCTGTGTTCTTCAGAGTTCAGTGTGTCAGGGCTGGACTCTTCTCCTGTCTTGGGGCCTGGCCTGTGTTCTTCAGTGTTTAGTATGTCAGGGCTGGCCTCTCTTCCTGTCCTGGGGCCTGGCCTGTGTGTTTCAGTGTTCAGTGTTGAGTTGCTGCCCAACGCTACAATCAGCTGCATTCCTGTAGCTCTGCCCTAGGTCTCTATTGGAAAGCTCAAGACAGAAGTGCCTGTGGGAGGGTTTAGAGATTGTTATCTTTCAAAACGCGCTGATGGTTTAATTAGACCGATCGTATGAAACAGTTGCTAATAATAAGGAGTGAATGAAGCTGGAATCTGGAGCTCCTGCTAGTATCTTTGTGTCTGCAGCTGACTAGTAAGAAGTTTCTTAGTTCTAACCCCACACATGGAAACGACCACAGTGAATTCCTAAATATCTGTGCATCTATGTAATCCCTTTGAATCATTGCTTACTCTTGCGTTATCCTTCACTCAGTTTAAATATAAACATTGACTCACTGAATATCAGCAGCATTTCTCATTTTTTTCGGTGATTTACTATAAATGGTGTGTGGGTAAGATGTGAATAAGTTGAAGTTTAAAGATATTGACAATCCTCCTGAATCGTCTCAGTGATCAGGTTTACAGCAGAGCGGTCCGAAGGAAAACTTTCTGCGGAAAGCATGGAGTTAAACTCGCCACAAGCACCAAACACAGGAGGCACTTTATCAGGTATTTTCCTTGGGTTGCAGATGCACCACAAGCACAGACCTTACGTTACACTGGTACAGCATTTATACATGCTTGCACTATACTTTTACAATTGTACGCACCCAGACCAGTTCAGCCAGTTACACCATCCTCCTAAACTCCCCCCAGTGCTGAAACGTCCAGACTGGGTCTCAATTAAACCCACGGCCAGTTCCTAAAGCTCTTAATCATTTCATTCCACCTAATTCTACCTACACCTGAGCTGCATACCCCTGCAAAACTCCAAGCCTCACTCCTCACTCCTCTGAAATTCAGAACACTGGAACAAAGGTCAAACTCAGCCTTCCATGTGTTCCAGAGTTCCACCTACACAATCGTTACAAGATGCCTTTAGAATGGAGAATCTTTTACAGCGGCTCACTTTGAAACAGATTAAAAACTGATCAGAGAAAACTGATTCACATTCTGAACAAAAACCACTTTTTTCGTTTTCTGAGTGGGTTGATGTCCCCGCAAACGTTTAATGGGGCATTTTATTTAGTTGCTTTGCCACTAGCCGAGAAGCAGTAACTGATCAAGTTTTCTTTTGTTTAGCAGAGGGCTATCGGCCGACACATATCAACATGGCTTGAATAATGAAACGAGAGCACCTCAATAAATAAAGCTTTGCAATTTAAAGACAAGGGATCGGTTTCAGCTGGCTGCTGGTTGAGCGTGGCTCTGGCGAGGAACTGCAGATCTCTTTTCTCAGTAGCAGCTGCGTTCAGGATCCTGTTCCCCAGCTGTTGGGCAATCCTTCCAGCGCAGGCCTCCTGGAGGGTTACTGCGGCCTTGCTCCACTACCTTGCTCCTTTAATTACCTCTTTGTATTACAGAAACTGGAAATTTCACCTTTCAGGGGGGAATTAATGTCTACCAGAAAGGGGTAGGATTTATGTGGAAAACCGTACGCCTTTGTTGTTTTTTTTTTTAATGAAGATAGGTTTTCTCTTGGTCTGGGTAATCACAAACTGCTCGGGGTGCTCAAAGCGCTGTCAGGTATTTGCAGGGAGCTCCAGCCAGGCATTCCTATGCAGTGCAGAGGCTTTCCCACGTGTACTAACCTCCAAAGACACTTCTTTGATCCCTCAGGTTTCTTCAGGCAGGCCTGGCTTACCTCTGGCCCACACCTGATGGTAAAATGATTTCTCATGGGAATTGTGCACCGTGTCTCGATTCTCTGAAAAAGGTTACTCTCTAATTGAAAACAATGTTCCTTTTTCTAAAGGTATGCATCATGGAATGGGCAGTGTTGTGTGATGCCCTGCCTTTAAGGATTCTGCCCCCTGTCTGTGAGATGATGATAAACGCTCTAAAACCACTAAAATATAAAAGACAAACAAGCATGCACAAGCACGCACAATGTGTTCATGAGCAATTTCTCACAGCAACAGCCGCTGAGTTTAAAAGAGAACCTTTTTAGTATCTTAAATGCCTGTCAATCGCCGGTCGTGAAAGAGCTAGTTTGGCATTCGTAAATGGTGAAGGCGTTCGATCGGGAGACTAATGCTTCATGAATAGGATACCCTTGTTCTTCAGAGACAGTGCTGAGGAATGATATTCTGACTCTGTGGTCACCCCAAGTTGGTTTTCTGTAAAGAACTTGAAAGAGGACCGCAGGCGTCTCTGACCGTCAACACGGACAAAAGCTGGAGAGATCCCCAAAGAATCACAGATCTCTTTAGAGTGCAGCTGAAGGACTGAGTGACCCGGCCAGGTTCACTCGCATTGTGTCCAGTGTTGATTCAGTCTTTATGGTCAAAGGTTAACAGCAGGGGCAACCATTGCTTAGCGCAGCTCTTTTTCAAGCCTAAAAAAAACAACCATGGGGGAGAGGGGGGACTAAAAGGAATATAAATGATAAAACAGGTGCAATTACAGAGGGTGTGATTTTAGCATGGCTGTTTGTCTCTACTTATCTAAGTCACGCGTTATTGTTATGGAACAGTGGAAAACAAGGCTCGTTTTCCCTCCAATCAGGCCTTTCTACGAGCTGTTGAACAAAGAACTGTAAAAGTATGCTCCATATTTATCAGCCTGATAAATATCACGCTGCTAATGGGTATCCTAAACACACCCTCAGTTAAATATGCACCAGTAGTGCTTGATAGGGCTGTGAGCGGGACAACTCCAATTACCTAGTGAAGAAACCTTTAAATATGCCTTTGCTATTTCTCACATAGCAGTGTGCTATTGAAGCTGATAGGAGTGCACAGAGACTGTAGGCTGGGTTGTGCAGTGTTGTGTTAGAGACTCGCAGGCTGGCTTCGATCATTCTGAAGCTGCGTCTGGGTTTCTGACCCCCCGAGACCCCAAGGCTCTTCCCAGCCCAGCCTTGTCTGATCGGTGCACATGGCGCAGCTCCACGTTTACACCTGGAGGTGTTTATTAATCACTGCTGCGTGGCGCTGGGCTGGGCCCTGTCTCAGTGTGCACTGAGTTGTACTGTGTTGCTTTGTTGACAGTACTCAAGGCCGTCCCTCAAAGTTTGACTTGGAACCCCAATTCACAAGTTCCCTGTGATGGCTGGGGGACTAAGAAGTCAGCCACAAACATCTTTGCTTTTCCTGCCACAAATTCCCAAGTTTTTTTTTTTTTTTTTTTTGTATTTTTCTTTAGGACGGCCCCGTGGTTAGCACCTCCCTGAGAGTGTGGCCCGGGACAGAGCAGGTGTGAATTTCAAACACTTCTTCTCCCATTTGGTGTGACTCTCATCTGATTGGTTTATTCGCCTTGGTCTTTAAAGAACTACACACACACTCTGGAGCAAGGGCCAGCGCTTATGTACATTACGAGTCCTGAGATGCAATATAATTGTACAAAATTAAAAATAATAAATACAAATGCAAGTATAAAAAGATCATGTTTACCATGGTAAACTTTTAGAATGGTCACTCTGGAATGAAACTAGCAGGCTTCAACATCCATCCCATTTACCTCTGATCTACAAAGACAGTCTTACAGTGCAATCAGACAGCCATCTGCCTCCAGGTGATAACCCCCTCTCCAGCACTGCTCCCAGTGGAGCTGGGGGAAGGAGGCTCGCTCTCCCTGTTGCATCAGACACTGTTGTCCTGTGGATCTCATTGCAAATTACAGCAGGATTAACCAGTGTTAACATATTGGGGGACTAGAAAACCTCATTTCAGAAATCAATCCTCATTAAATGCCTGTGCTTAAGTCATGTATTGACTTCATTGTTTTAATGCCAATATTTCAGCAGTAAGCACTCAATCACAAAATTCAGAGGCAGCACCATTAAGAGACTTCGTCAAGCTTGGAAAAAACAAACACCTTTCGTCTAATGTCCTCATCAGCATAGTGATTTGAATGATTCCTCACTTCCCATATACAATGTCTTTCTATATGTAAGTGATTGCTGGCAGCATGTTGCATTGCTAGGCACGTTCTCAATTGCAGCTGTGTGCTTTCAGGTTTTAAAGACTGTACAAGCAGAGCTGCATTATGATGCGTGTTTATTACACATGAGGTAATCAAGCAGCAGCATGTGCTTCTTGAAGATTTGCATGCAGCCAGCATTAGTGAACACAAACCAATGGGAGTTTGTGCTGGAAAGGTGCAATCATCTCAGAGGATACCAGGGGATGCTGCTTCATTTTTGGATATGAAAGTTTGCAGGCTCCTTCTATCTGTATACAAAGGGGAGATGCTATGAGGTGTTTATGTGCACAGCTTCACTGAAACGACCTCGAGCATTGTATTGAAGCAGTAGAACAGCATTCACTACACTGGTTTAATTTTATAAACTCCTAGGGACCTGTCCACAGCTCGCTGAGGGTCCCTGCCCCCCGTGCCAAGTGATGAGCACAGGGTTAGCAGCGGTTACTCAACATTGGCAGCTGTTCACAGCACCGGCTCAGTTACATGACTGCAAACATGTCAGGATTGAGAATGCATGCCTTCAGCTCATTCATGCAACACACACACACCTCCCTGTCCAGTGGAGAACCTGCGGGCGTGGCTCTGGAATGTTAAACATTGCATTCTCGACTTGTTTTTCAGAACGCTGGTAACTGTCCCAAGGTAATGCTCTGATAATTCCTTTGGGGTGCTGGCTGTCCTAGACCTTGCCCTGGCACCAGCAGAGGGGTCGTGTGGAATTGAATTACATGGACTGGGTTCTGATGGCTGTGCTTGCTTCAGATGCTGAGTCAGGGAGTTTATTGAACCCCTTCTACGGCACACAGGGACACATGTCATGCTGATCTTTCCACTACACTGCCTTTTTTGTAAAAAAATTGAAATAAAAAGTGTTTTGTTTTTTTTAAACGTAAAAATGTCAACAAAGCTCTTGAGGCGTTCTGTAATATATACGTAGGAATAAACAGCGCTGTGGATTAACTATAAATAAAATGAATGTGCAAAACAAACTGCTTAGGG
>NC_054541.1:13235247-13260247 GCF_017654505.1 Polyodon spathula | reverse complement strand
ACTTAATCATAAAACTTAATGTGGTAAAGCTTGAAGGAGTTTTACTCAATGCACTTTACTGTGGTCCGTCTTTGTGGCGCTTAGTGGTTCCCATCGCTGCTCTGGTCTTTGCTTCCTTTGAGTTTGTGCAGTAGACAGAGTAACCAGTCAATGTGCCATGAACCTCTGCTTTGTTGCAGTCCACTCTAACAGGACAGGGAGCTCCTTCAGGCCCCTCGCTATAAAACTTCAGCAGGTCAACGTCAGCCTCTCCTCGGAGCTGGCCCTGGAGTGGTGGGTGGTGCGCGAGTGCCGGGAGGGCAGTGAGAGGGCAGGTCCCAGCTGTGACCACATCAAGCTGGTCATCTTCAACGACAAGGTCAGCCCTTCCAGTGTGGGCTTCCTCGCAGGATACGGGTGAGTGAGGCCCGCTAGTCATTGCTACACATTAATGAATGGATTTATTTAATACCTTCCGATTTTAAATGCTTTTTAAAGGCAGTTACAGTAGGAGTATCAGCCTAGGTTTGAAACGCTTGGTAAGCACTAGTATAGAGAGAAACTGACTGCTAACAGCGTTCGCCCCTGCCTGTCTCTCCCCTCTAGCATCATGGGCCTCTACATGTCGGTGGTGCTGGTGATCGGGAAGTTTGTGCGTGAGTTCTTCAACGGGATCTCACGCTCCATCATGTTCGAGGAGTTGCCCTACGTGGATCGTGTGCTCAAGCTGTGCACCGACATCTTCGTGGTGCGCGAGACCGGAGCTCTGGAGCTGGAGGAGCAGCTCTTCTGCAAGCTCATCTTCCTGTACCGCTCCCCCGAGACCATGATCAAGATGACCCGCGAGAAAGAGGACGGGGGGAGAGACAGAGCCAGCTAGGCACTTACAACAGGGAGTCGGAGAGACCGACTCCACCTTCGTGTTTGAACATGCTGGTTAGCAATGGTGTTGGGATGTTATTCTATGATGAATCTGTAACTCATTATAATAAGACAGAGTGCTATAACACTCACCATCTTCATTGAGGAAATAGTGAAAACGAATGGAAGAATCGACACGAGATGACAATTATCAGCAAATAACTTGTGCTGTTCTAGATCTAATCAGACAACCTTGCATGCTGCTCTTACACCCTTCATTCCATTTTCAGTTTTGTTTTTTAAAAGTCAAGTCTAAGGACAGGAATATCGGACGGGTCGTTGAACCCGGAATTCCACCTCCTTGCCCTCACATTCCTGCAGCACTGCCACTGAAACCTCCACACGTCAGACCGGCTCTCTGTTTCATCTCTCCTCTAAGCCCGGGCTCCAGTCTGCTCAACACTGTAGTCTCTGTGGGTTACACACTGCAAGCATGAGCAGTGTTTCAATATCCACACATTGACACAAGTCCTTTTTATCAAATCTTCAACATTTCCAGCATAGTGAATAGCCTGCACCAGGAAGTATGTCTAAGTATTTAAATAGGATGGTATTAGCAGCACAACGCTGGCTGCTCAGTGTTGGTATGGAGCATCCATGTACATGTTTACACTGTGCAAAAAAAAGCTTGTAAATATTTTGAGCAATTCTTTTTATTATTGTTATTATCACTATTATTATATTGTTGTCTAGCGCTGGAGAGCAGCAGGGATTGTAAGTTACAAAGCCAGCTTTAGAAACGTCCTCGTGGGATTGGCAAGCCGCTGTACATTGTGAGAGCCAGCTCAGGAAATGCGGGGTGAGAGTTTAAACGACATTCTGCATTAGCACAATGGAGCCTGTGCTTGCATGCCTCATTCTTAACATTGTAGTTCATTTATGGTGTGCGTCACTCAGCTGTCATAGGAATAAAACAGCAGTGAGACTATCTGGTGTTTGTTTGTCTGTTAGACATATATGTATGAATAGTAGACGTGTATTTTAGAAATATGAATGTTTCCCATTGCAGAGAATGCATAGGTTTCCTATCTTTTGGTATAATTGTAGACGGTCACGACCCCTATTAGGACAACTGCATGTTACCTTAGTTACAATGAATGCTAATGCAAGTCTGTCAAAACCTACAGTGACGCCAGAAGCATTGCAAGGAGTTCTTTAAACCAGCAGTACTCTTCTCTAATGAGATTTAAAATAATCAACCACCAGGTGCCGCTAAAGAGTCAAATCCAAAACTGACACACTCACAAGCAAGGGGCAAACGCCTGTGTGAAAGCTTATGTAAAAAATAAAACCACTTAACCTTTTTTTCCTTTGGAGTTCACTATATTGACATGTGCCACAAACCCTGCATGCCAAGGAAACGTGCAGCCAGACGTTGGTTCAGCCCTTTAACTGCGTCGGATCTCAAATAGCATGTGCTGAATAACATGTAGAGCCCTGCCCTGGAGAGATAGATTCCACTGTGTCACTTATCAGCCTCCACATGCTGCCAGCTTGGGAAACTGTGCGATTCATTTAAAAAACAAACCTGCATGGTTTTCCTGCATTTTAAAACACACGACTCAATTACTTAGCAGCCTTTTCTGATTAGTGTCAGGCTCACAAACCTGATGGTTTGCGGGTTGCTGAAGGGGAGAAAGTTTGTGTCAATAATACAGCTGAAACTAACATTGGTGGATCTATAAAACCTGTCTGTCACAAAACTCTTCTTTGCTATAAAACGGAATGCATGGGAGGATGCATTCTATAGAACAGGCCTGCTTGTATTGTCATAAACAAATACCAAGGAATGATATTTTGGTGTCAAATGAAAATGTTTTTTGGGGATACTAGCAGCATTGAAAGACCTAAGTGGGACCTAGAATTAAAGTAGAAAGTATTAAGGATTATTTGTAATATTCATAAGCAAAAAATAATCTAAGCTTTATTTGACATTTAAAAGCTTTTTTTTAATGTTGTTATAAATGTTGTATTTAAAAATGTGAAACAACGTTTTGGTTCGTCTCTTTATTTACTGCGTTTTACTAAGTCAATTTACTATTTACTATTTACTAAGTCAAACCATGAAGGAAAAGCTGCTGTTGAACACTGCACAGCTCCAAGAACACATTGCTGTTCACAGGCATAGCAATTCAACTCTCTTTTAATACAGTGTGTGGTTAGAGAACGACAGAAACCAGCCGAATGAAAACTGTTCCTGCAAGCTGAGCCACACCCTCCATGCAGTATAAAAGCCCTTTCTGGTCACTCAAGTGTTAAGGGCTTCAGCTGAGTTACACTGCCTCAGTTCTGTGTCAGAAAACATTCTGTCCAAACTCCAAGATGCGTGAGATCGTTCACCTGCAGATTGGCCAGTGTGGGAATCAGATCGGATCAAAGGTAGGGCCGTGTTCATCTTCTCACTATTTTTCTGTTATAGAAGTGATCAACAGTCCAGGTATTATGTCAAGCCTCAAAGGGCTTCCTGTAGAGTTTTTATTTTATAATGTTATCTGATGTGTGTGTGTGACATTCTAGTCAGGTCAATTGCTGTATTAAAAAACATGCACACACAGGACAGGGGTGCTGTGATTGGTTAAGCAGGCACAAAACAACTCCTATTAGAGAATCTATTTTCTACCCTGTGGAAATTCTGTTCTATTTCAATGGATTTTCAGCAGCGCTGTCGTGCTTTCTGGTCAACCCATCTATCATCCAAACTCAAACGCACCCCCATCAAGTTTGCACATGGAGGTTAGAAATGCTAACTTGAACAGGGTATTATAAAAGCGTGAAGGCTGGTGGAAATGAGGAAGTTAAAATAAATCAATTAAAGCACCACTTGTTTGTGTATTTGAGTCATAGACTGCAGAGTCCTGCCTGCAGGTACTCTTAAACATCTTGTTGATTTCATATCACCCTACCACAATAAAAAGGACAATGTTTATTTTAAACAAGGTTATGAGGTTCCTGTCTTTCTGGTTATCACAAACCTGCACATTTCTAGCACTGTGCTATTTTATCTACAGAGAACCACACCACGCAATTTAAACATGCAGACAGTCACCTCCATATAACCCCATAACTATCACTAAACATCATCCTGAGTGAGCAACATAATTGGGAGAGAGCATTTCTGAACACCACATGTAACAATGTAAGGATGGCCTTGGGACAGACTAGGTGTTGCCTCATACCACTAGATTCTGATACGATCAATAAGTCTCATCACACATTGGACACCAATGGTTCCCATAGGGATATACTTTCACTACCTTAGCTAGTCTGGGAAGAGCCCTCAAATGCAAAGCAGAAACTTACAGTAGAACATCTAGAGGCTGTGTGAAGCACCGAAACAAACAAACAAAAAAAACAGGCACAAAAAATATACAAAACTGCTTGAGCAGCAGCCTTTTATTAAATCAAGGAACTACAGGGGTTTGCTTGTTGAATGAATTGGAATCACAAGGGGAATCTGCTGGAAACTGAACAGCCAGACCGGACTTCACACGCGAGAACCACCTTCCAACGCTCCAAAGCAAGCCAGATCCTAGAAGAGAACAATAAACAAGGTTAGATTTCTACTGGTTTAAAGTCAGATTCAGACAACGCTTCAATTAGACAGGCAAGTCCATCATTAGTCTGCTACGAATTGAATCAGCTCAAACAACGCCCCCTGCAGAGCAAGTACTGCCACTTTGGTAATGATGCAAAAGCAAACATCCCTTGGTTAAGGACTTGCAAACATTTTACCCATTGAAGGAACTGATAGGCTATAGGAAATGTTGCATCTCTTGCAGATATAGGGGCAGTTTGTTCTCTCTCTGTATAAGATTATCTGCATGTTAATAAAACCTGATCACTGTGCTATGAAACTGTCACGTCTGTTGCTTCTACACTCAGGGTCTCAATAGATATTAAGTAAACAGTAGGCTTCATTTTTGTACACCGTGCGATCTTATTCTACCAAAAACATTCCAATGAAGCCCCGACACCAGCCTGTCCCTGCGATGCAAATACAGAAACTCAGCACACCGACAGGACTGCTGTAGACCACACCATAGCTAGGCGGAGTGCTGCAGACCAGGCCATAGCTAGGCGCAGTGCTGCAGACCAGGCCATAGCTAGGCGCAGTGCTGCAGACCAGGCCATAGCTAGGCGCAGTGCTGCAGACCAGGCCATAGCTAGGCGCAGTGCTGTGCAAATGCAGTGGCTCAGTGTCCATGAGAAAGCCAAAGACGTTTTACGATTGTAGAAATATGGCAATTGGTGAGCAATTGCAGCACAAGGCAGGATTTATTATTTTTCAGGGCATTCACTTGTTCCCCAAACCCTCCAAATAGGAATACCCTGAACTCAAACTATAAAGGGAGCATAAACTAATATCTGTAAACAGGTCTTAATTATATAAATAAAACCAGTAGAAAGTTTCTGATTCGCAATACTTACATGCTGCTGCCTTTGGCGGAAGGACTTTCACGCTGAATCCAGCAGCCTTCTCTGCAGCCGCTTTATACTGTGGCTTCAGTGCGGACCGCACGGCCTGGGCACAGATCGCAGAGTAGCGGATATAGCTGGGGGGAGTAATAATACAAAGTGAATAGACTTGATCCGTGTAAAATAAAACACGATTTTAACCCGATAAACCAAACGAGTTCAGTGATTAGGAGGACGGCCAAGCTGATAATCGACCAGACATTTCTCTTAATATCTGAACACGAATTACACTTTATAACAATCGCATCTGAATATAATCGGTGCTTTTGAATAAAACATGTAAATATCACACTCATCTTATATGGAGGGGTAACCCTAAATACAGATATACAGTTTAATCCAGGATTGTTATCATCAACTGCCATGTTTAAACGTGACAAGCCTGCAGTGCGCATAGTATAGGCCAATACTTCAACTCCACACTCAAGGTGAAGCAAGTCACAGCGGCGAAACGCAGGACTAAGCCCGTATCAACGTGTACATTTTTCAATCAAGCAAGCACATCGCCCCGGACGAAAAGTACACCTGAATCCGCAAGTTACACATTAATAGCGTCAATGCCGCAGACCGGCTTTCAATTCAACAGGGCAAGTGCGCAGCGCCCGGGGATCAGCAAACTGAACTCCAGAGAACATGCGTGGAGACCGTAGCATAGATTTCAAACCCCTTCTTGAACTAAAATAAACATCAAGCACAGCTTCGTTTACCTGAGACCAGCTTGCCTCCAGTAAGACACCATTTTCAAGCAGCTCCGATAGTGCCGTCCTGTCTTTAGCAGCGTCAAGGACAGAGTCACAGCGGATATCCTGTCCCGTCTCTGTCACCGGCAGCGCAGCGGACTGGATAGATTTTATACTGGGTGAAACACCATGTCATGTGACCAGCGCCGAGGCGCAAACGGGTTTGCGGGGTATAGAACAGAAAATAACTCTATATACAGAAATAATAGGCTAAATCTGCATATATATATATATATATATATATATATATATATATATATATATATATATATATATATATATATATATTTTGCGCATTTTATCTGGCAAATCTGGTCCTCCTTAAAAAAAAAAAAAACTATTTCCATATCTGTTTGCTAAAATAAACAATCTAGTCAATTAACAGTTTATTAGCTATTTGTTAATCACATGTATTTATACAATAAAACTCCGTCCACTTCTTTCCTTCGTTCGGAAAATCAAGACCTCCGACCAGCAGGGTGCGAAACACCGATTACCCGGGACTTTAAACACCATTGACCTTTGCGATCATTTACCCTATTCCTGCATTAAATAAAACAAAATGTTATTTAAAATTAAAATACTTCTAAAATATGTGTGCGAATACAAGAAATTAAACCCAATGGGTATTAGCTAGTGTAAAAATAACCCCAATGCAGCGCTGTGTAAGCGGGTTTTGTAACGCGGCTGACAGAGGACGGGGGAAGGTATTAATCACAGTTCAACATGGCGGCTCTGCGAGCGGTGGTGTTGGCAGGGTGCGGGAGGAGCCTCCTTAGTACCCCCAAAACCATCCACACTTCCCGGGTAAGGGACTGTTTCGCGCAGGAAGAAAGCAGAGCTATTCTGTGTGACTAACTATCGAAATTGCCGAGTAATAATAGAGTTTAATTGAAAGAAAAAAGGGGTATAGTACAGCACCGGCAAGGTCATTCGTGTGCTTCCAGTGAATGACTTTCCCACCGGTAATATTAAGACAGTACTGTAGGCGCTTCGTGTTGTGCACATAGAGGTTTGCTTAATTGGGCTTAATCTGTTTTGTTATGTATGAGATGCATTTTAAAAGGCTTACGTTAAGCGCAATGCAGCTTCACTGATAGTGTTGTAACTGTCAACCCTGTCATGTTAAATAAATAAATAAATAAACAAACAAACAAACAAACAAACAAAAGCGCCACGCGAGACAGTATAATCGGGCTAGTAATAATACTAATAAATACTCTGAGATTTCTGAGGACGAATGTGTAACATCAGTGATCGCAGTGGTTGTGTGGGGTCAGGTGGCAGGCTGGCCCGTCCTATACTAGTCAGGAATACCGGTATAATGTGAGATTGCGTTTCAGCTCTGTTATAAGCTGTGGAATAGTCCAGTTTAATTGATTGAGATATTATTTGTCATTCAGAGTCCTATGCGTTTGAAATGTGTTATTATAAAGTCCTTGGCTTGGGGGAGTATGGAATTCGTGATTTTCAAAGTTTGGTAACTTGATGAAAAAAGTCACTATGACAATATATGAATTTGCAGGGTTGTCAGGATCAGTCCATTTCAAATCTGTTGTGATATTTATATTATTGTAGTTTGACGGTGTTGGTAGGTCAGTTAGGTCATGTCACAAGGACATCAAGCGACTGTTTGACAAGTTTTCACCCATATCCTTTGTTAATTGATCCTGATGAAATTCCCGATTTGTATTTGTTTGAAATGGCGGAATTGTGGCTGGTTTGGTCAGTTTTAGATAGGTAAGATGTGGCCAGCCACCAACATGCTGGTAACCCTTGGTGTGTGTGTTTAAGATATGATCTCATCTCAGCAAATACCATTGGGTATCTTTCATTGCTAAGAATTCGGCTTATTGCTATTTCTTTAAAAAAAAAATAATAATAATTGGGTGCATTCTGAAAAGTGGCATATCTGTGGGTAATTAAAGTTGGGGGCAGTGATAAGATTTGGTGGAACTTACTCTAATGATTGTTGAACTGGCAAGGCCATTCCTTTGATGACTTCTGGAAAGGTTGTACAACCCTGGCCACTGTGATGTTGCTGTCGTTGGGCTTGTGCTTCACAGCAGTGTCATGTAGGAAAGGAAATAAGATTCCTACTGCATATCAGTTTCACCCATTCCAGGTTTTACTACGAGCTTGATTAGTCGCAGCCCAAGATTCGCTGGGTATATTGTACAGTGTAACTGCACAGATCTCCTAAAGGCTGCTGCTGCTGTGTATATTGTACAGTGTGACTGCACAGATCTCTCCTCCAGGCTGCTGTTGCTGTGTATATTGTACAGTGTGACTGCACAGATCTCTCCTCCAGGCTGCTGCTGCTGTGTATATTGTACAGTGTGACTACACAGATCTCTCCTCCAGGCTGCTGTTGCTGTGTATATTGTACAGTGTGACTGCACAGATCTCTCCTAAAAGCTGCTGTTGCAGTGTATATTGTACAGTGTGACTGCACAGATCTCTCCTAAAGGCTGCTGCTGTGTATATTGTACAGTGTGACTGCACAGATCTTCCCTCCAGGCTGCTGCTGCTGTGTATATTGTACAGTGTGACTGCACAGATCTCTCCTAAAGGCTGCTGCTGCTGTGTATATTGTACAGTGTGACTGCACAGATCTTCCCTCCAGGCTGCTGCTGCTGTGTATATTGTACAGTGTGACTGCACAGATCTCTCCTCCAGGCTGCTGTTGCTGTGTATATTGTACAGTGTGACTGCACAGATCTCTCCTCCAGGCTGCTGTTGCTGTGTATATTGCACAGTGTGACTGCACAGATCTTTCCTCCAGGCTACTGCTGCTGTGTATATTGTACAGTGTGACTGCACAGATCTCTCCTCCAGGCTGCTGTTGCTGTGTATATTGTACAGTGTGACTGCACAGATCTCTCCTCCAGGCTGCTGTTGCTGTGTATATTGTACAGTGTGACTGCACAGATCTCCCCTCCAGGCTGACTCTTGAACAGCCGTTCTGATGCTGCTTGTTTTTGTCTTCTTTCTTTCCTATGATACTCCACAGGCCAGCATGTCCTTTGCCAGCCTGTCCCGTGGGAGGAAGGTGGCTCTCTCCACGCTGGGCGTGCTCGCCGCGGGGGGAGCTAGCTTGGTCCTTGCTCTTCACCATTCTGTTAAAGCTTCTGAATTGGAGCTCCATCCTCCAAGCTACCCCTGGAGCCACGGCGGCATGCTGTCCTCACTCGACCATGCCAGGTGAGCGGACCGGGAAACTGCTGTCTGACTCCTCCTTTCACCCCCGGACACGCCTGTTTCCAATGCATTCAGTTACACTTCCAGCACTGCTTCAGCCTGTGTCCCATTCTGCATTCTTTTAAAACTACTGGTATGCTGCCTAACGGTACAAAATGCTGGGAAGTGAGTAGTAGATTGAGGACTAGCCTATATCAGTGGCTGGGAATTCCCTGGCAGTGGCTAGCTGAGATGCTGCTGCAAGACGGTGCCTAATCTGACAGCTGTTATACGGTAGGGTCTAGATATAGAAAACTGAAGCGTTGTGGTCATGAGGTCAAAGCCTGTGCTTTTCAGTGAATAACCTGGGTGCTGTGTCTGTCCCTGCAGTGTCCGCCGTGGTTATCAGGTGTACAAACAGGTGTGTGCAGCCTGCCACAGCATGGAGTACCTGGCCTTCCGTAATCTGGTTGGGGTGTCGCACACAGAGGCTGAGGCGAAGGCTCTGGCTGAAGAGGTACGCTGTTCAGATGTGTTTTCAGTAGACCTGCTTTTAAAACTGATAGAAAAACAAAGTTATCTTGCTTTTGATTAATGGCACCAGCTTCAAGACCAAAAGTATTGTGTGGCACTCTTTTTTAGATTTGTTTGAAATTTCATAAACCAAAATCTGAAAAGCCAAAACACCTTTTTGAAATAAGCAGTTAAACCTGCCACATTTAGAGCTGGCAAGCATTGCATATTGCCTTGGTATAATAGGCATGAGATTGCTTAGTGCCAGCTGACTCTGTAAGCAGGGTGATTTTTAACAAATCTAATTGCTATTGTCATTTTAGGAAGACGAATTAAACTGTGATGCATTTATCTTAAGTCCGTAAAGCCAAACCGCTACTGCTAGCTCTGCGTATGTGATGATATTCCAGAGTCCTGGTCTTCGTTTCAGTGTTGTGGTATCTGTTTGAACTCAGCTGATTCTGTTTACAGGTTGAAGTAGTGGATGGTCCTGACGACAATGGAGAGATGTTCACCCGTCCTGGCAAGCTTTCAGATTATTTCCCCAAACCGTACCCCAACCCCGAGGCTGCCAGAGCAGCCAACAATGGAGCCCTGCCTCCTGATCTCAGCTACATCGTCAATGCCAGGTCACTTTTACTGTCTTTACTATAGATGTGTTCCCCCTCAGGGCAGGTTCGTGTACAGCTGTCAGATACCTGTTATCATAGACACAGCGCATGGTGGCATTAGGCACATTTTGTATTGTCAACAAGTTGTTGATCTTGAAATGTCTTGATACAGTCAGACTGCTCTTAATGTATGTGTTTGACTGGATTTGTGGACAATGTTGGCTGATGTACTTTTACATCCAAGATCTTTCAGCAGGTATGGAAATTAGACTCCTGTTGCACAGCAGTTTGATCCATTCCTGGTTTTACTATGAGTTTAAGACAGACCTGAGCTTGTTACCTCTGCACGTGGTTAATCAAGCTCATAGTATAACCTGGAATGGGTCAAACTGCTATGCTGTAGGAAGTCGTATTCCCATCACTATGGGGAATAATTGTGTGTTCATTTCTGAATAATCCAAATCCGAAACTGCGTCCTGCAATGAAATGTGAAGGAATGTGTTGGTATTGTGTGTTTCCCTGCAGTTCTGTGATTGCTCGCCCTGTATTCCATGCCCTCTCCTCTTTGCCCCTGCAGGCACGGCGGTGAGGATTATGTCTTCTCCTTGCTGACTGGGTACTGCGACCCCCCAGCGGGAGTATCTCTTCTGGAGGGCGTCTACTACAACCCCTACTTCCCGGGACAGGCCATTGGAATGGCGCCCCCCATTTACAACGAGGTCTTGGAGTATGATGATGGTGAGACACTGTCTGTTAAACACTAAACTGGAATGAGAGGGTTCACCAGCTTCAGATCTGCCCAAATCCTCCACTCCACCCATTTTACATTTTTTCATTCATCAGTCCTTGCTTGTTTTTTTTCTTAACTCGGATGACTAGGAAGGTTGACATGTAATGCAGATATTTATAGATTTTATACATATGTCATCAACTCCAGCCGTCCTGAAGCAGATGCTTCAGCCTAACAAACTGTGTTCCATATTATACAGAACAGACTCCTGCCAGTTAAATCAATGTATTTATTTATTTTCATTGCTAAACAGTTTTGTACAGAAATACTGCATTAGTTAAGTGAAGGAGTTTACAGTTTTTTATACTGATCAGTGAAGTATTTATGTAGTACTGGCTGACTTGCAGAGGTGGTCCTGTTTTGTACTGCAATTCTGTGTTGGTTCAGTTTATTTGTTTTTTTTTCCCCTTGCAGGTACCCCAGCTACCATGAGTCAAGTAGCTAAAGACGTGTGTACTTTCCTGCGCTGGGCTGCAGAGCCCGAACACGACCAGCGCAAACGCATGGGACTGAAGGTAAGATTGCCTCTAAAAATCAAGAGCAATATCTTCTTGTACTTCTGTTCAAGTCAAGAGCAAGGTCAGTCTGACCCCGTGGGCTGTATTTACCTCGGTTTGGGGCTCAGCGGTTATTGCTTGTATAGGCACAGAATCGTGGAGCATTGAGTGCATAGTAGATTATTTCACTTCTGGCACTGGAGTGCGTCACAGCGCTATTTAGACTGCCATGCTGTACCAGAAAGTGTGCTTGTGCAGAAGCCACGTGTGCACCTTGTTGTGTTACTGCTGTGTTTGCCATAAAGGTGTTGTCATTCTCTTTTCAGCTGCTCATGGGTTCCGCTATCCTCGTGCCCCTGGTGTACTATCTGAAGAGACACAGGTGGTCAGTGTTGAAGAGCAGAAAGATTGCCTACAGGCCGCCTAAGTAAACTGCACCCTCCAAGCTGCCTGTCCTTACTTCAGCTCAGATGGAGCAAAATCTTCCAAAAGATTTTTTAAATCTTCCAAAAAAACAGTTGAAATCAGTAGTAGAAGTCCTGTGTTTTCAAGGTGACAGTCTTTCCCTTCAGTTGCTGCTACACGTCCCCATGACAAACAGACACACGCCATGGTTAAAGAACATACATTACACTGTCAAATAGCAGTAACTTCTTAAGAAAAAAAAGGAATCCATATGAAATGTTTTGCATTCTTTGTTTTGGGAATATGGCTGCTCCAGCTACTGTCAGTAATGCAGTATTCTCAATTGATCTGCCCGCTGAAGTGAGCTGTGGTTGCTGTATCTTAATGGTTCTGTACACTTTTTGTGTAAATATTTAATAAACTTGTGCACAATAAAATGCAAAAGCAATCCTAACGGACTGGCACGTTCATTTTCTGTGGGTGCTCCTGAATAAGACATTGTTCATGTAAAGCACTAGGTTAATTTGAAAGCACAAAATTTTTTTTTTTTTTTTTTTTTTTTCTTTATAAATGTTCTGTGTTTTGAATCTTACTTCCTCACTTGGTAGGCCATTCTGTCCAAATTATAACATTTAAAAAAAAAAATAGAGAATAATAATAATAATGATGTAAGTTCTGTTGTAAACACACTCTTGCTTTGCTTCCTTGTTCTTCTGTCTGTGCTCAGCCTGCTCCTCACCTCTTCAGTACTTCCTGCTGAACTGAAGGTAACAAACTGTGTGTGGAGTAGACTGTGCAGTGTACAGACTTGTATAAACAGTTTAGTGCAGTAGACTGTACAGTGCAGAGACTTATTTCCAATTGTATAAATCGTGGGTGCAGTAGACTGCAGTGTACAGGTTTGGTATTTCTGTTGTATAAATCGTGGGTGCAGTAGACTGCAGTGTACAGGTTTGGTATTTCTGTTGTATAAATCGTGGGTGCAGTACACTGCAGTGTACAGGTTTGGTATTTCTGTTGTATAAATCGTGGGTGCAGTACACTGCAGTGTACAGGTTTGGTATTTCTGTTGTATAAATCGTGGGTGCAGTACACTGCAGTGTACAGGTTTGGTATTTCTGTTGTATAAATCGTGGGTGCAGTACACTGCAGTGTACAGGTTTGGTATTTCTGTTGTATAAATCGTGGGTGCAGTACACTGCAGTGTACAGGTTTGGTATTTCTGTTGTATAAATCGTGGGTGCAGTACACTGCAGTGTACAGGTTTGGTATTTCTGTTGTATAAATCGTGGGTGCAGTACACTGCAGTGTACAGGTTTGGTATTTCTGTTGTATAAATCGTGGGTGCAGTACACTGCAGTGTACAGGTTTGGTATTTCTGTTGTATAAATCGTGGGTGCAGTACACTGCAGTGTACAGGTTTGGTATTTCTGTTGTATAAATCGTGGGTGCAGTACACTGCAGTGTACAGGTTTGGTATTTCTGTTGTGTAAATCGTGGGTGCAGTACACTGCAGTGTACAGGTTTGGTATTTCTGTTGTGTAAATCGTGGGTGCAGTACACTGCAGTGTACAGGTTTGGTATTTCTGTTGTGTAAATCGTGGGTGCAGTACACTGCAGTGTACAGGTTTGGTATTTCTGTTGTGTAAATCGTGGGTGCAGTACACTGCAGTGTGTTGTATTTCTGTTGTGTAAATCGTGGGTGCAGTACACTGCAGTGTACAGGTTTGGTATTTCTGTTGTGTAAATCGTGGGTGCAGTACACTGCAGTGTACAGGTTTGGTATTTCTGTTGTATAAATCGTGGGTGCAGTACACTGCAGTGTACAGGTTTGGTATTTCTGTTGTATAAATCGTGGGTGCAGTACACTGCAGTGTACAGGTTTGGTATTTCTGTTGTGTAAATCGTGGGTGCAGTACACTGCAGTGTACAGGTTTGGTATTTCTGTTGTATAAATCGTGGGTGCAGTACACTGCAGTGTACAGGTTTGGTATTTCTGTTGTGTAAATCGTGGGTGCAGTACACTGCAGTGTACAGGTTTGGTATTTCTGTTGTATAAATCGTGGGTGCAGTACACTGCAGTGTACAGGTTTGGTATTTCTGTTGTATAAATCGTGGGTGCAGTACACTGCAGTGTACAGGTTTGGTATTTCTGTTGTATAAATCGTGGGTGCAGTACACTGCAGTGTACAGGTTTGGTATTTCTGTTGTGTAAATCGTGGGTGCAGTACACTGCGCAGTGTAGACACTTGTTGTATAGACTGTGCAGTGTACAGGTTTGTTATTTCCAGTTGTAGTGGTACAGCAGTAAGAGAAGCAGACTGCACTGGCCTGTAGTTCACACAGACAACGTGTTTGCTGAACTCACTCCAGAACAGCCCTGCGAACCAAGCAGCAGCAATCTGCTTGTGAAATTGACAGGCTTCAAATATTGATTTACAAAGAGGGGATTAAGAAATGTATTAAACAATAAGAAAATGCTGAGGGGGATGATGACGTTCATCTAAAGCTTATATAAAATGTGTGTGTCCTGCTCTTGTGTTTTCTTAACTGTTACACATGTGGCTTTGTAAACTCCCATCAGCTTTGAAAGAAAGTTGGGAGTGTGTTTGTGGAAACGCACTACACCGATCTAATGCACCTTCACTGCTGTACCAGAGAGCATGAATGTCAAGTTTCAGAAATAACATACTATAAAGGGTTTTAACAGGGGTGAATTTACCAGTCAACTCTGCACCTTCCACAGCATGTGCTTCAACAAGCTACAGTTGTGGAAAAGATACATGGCTAGTTCCACAGACCCTGACTCCCACTAACCCTGGAATCCTGTGTTAATTCAGGCACAGTAATCGGAGTCAGTAAAACTAGCCAAGGCATTGCAGTGGTTAAAATGCTATTTATGTAACATTTGAAGTTATGCGCAATTACACGTTGACCTTTAAAAATGACTCAAGATTGTAGCAACGCGTTGACAAGGTTCTGACAGGTTAATCACACCACAGCGTCAGCCCTAGCAGTAGACATAATATTTCTAAAGGTTACTGGCAAACAGCCAGAATGTGTTGTACTACATTGCATAATATTACACTACACGACACGACATGACGCACACGCGTGACTGCCTTCCTCTCTTGCGTGACAGGTCCTCATTGTGAATGACAATGTGTTCCTCAGCGACTCCTCCGGACAAAGAAAGGTTAGATTTGACTGCTTCAGGCGTTTTCTTTATAAATTTAAACTGAGACGAGACAGCGCTGTTTTTGAAAGAGAACAACCTGGATTTGCTGAAGTGTCATTCAAATCAAGGGGATTCTGCTTTGGCAAGGTTTCTAGAACAGTCCCCTGATTCGGATGGACTCCAACTCCCAGAATGCACCTTTGCCTTATTTAAAACGTCACTGGAGACTGGGTGGTCACAGCCAATCAAATTGCAAAACGAACCATGAAGTACCCCGGAAGTATGTAAAGGAGGAAGGTGTTGTGTTGCTCTGTATGGGGGGGTAGTGAAGATGGAGGCTCTCAGCAAACTTAAACAGTTTGACGCTTATCCTAAAACGCTGGAAGATTTCAGGGTGAAAACATGTGGCGGAGCAACGGGTGAGTTCTGATGCAGTCTGGTTGTAAAACAGTATGTATTTGTTATTAGGGGATCTTAGTTAAACCGATGACTCGTTTTTCAAGTCCTTGCTTCGCGGAGTCTGTATCTGTATCGAGTGCATTTTAGGTAATGGAGTTGAAAGAATGAGTTAATGTATAAATTCGGGCACTGCGTTCCAGAGCAAATGTCATTCACAACTGGCTTTGCAGTCAAAGGATCAAAAACATCAAGGCTGGTTTGCGGTTGGTTTCAGTGTTGAGGTATAGCAGGTTGGCATTTCTGACATAGGTAAGAGGGATTCCTGTCAGACCAGACCTCCTTCAGCGCGCCATGTTTCCAGCACTGACCTCGAATTCCGCTCTGCAACGAAGGAAGCAACGTTCGACCTGAAAACTCGTGGCTACAGTCGAATATAAATGCTGTAAAATTCGCTGAAGTAGATACAGTCGAATAGAAATGCTGAACCCGTGCTAGTTTTTCAGACAGGTCATTGTATGTAGCACGACGCGTGCAGAAATGCCCAACTCCTTGTCATTGTGTTTTATTGACGCTCGAAGGGCGCTATAAAATGTTGCCTTTGCTTGTCAGTGTGTATCATCATAGCAGTACTGCGATTTTAAATTGCAATCCACTAACTCATGCAGTCTACAGTCTACTTTGTCTTGCTGTAATTCCACTTGGCGCACTTCGTGGGAGGTCCAAGACCAGTTATGCCGGTGGGTTATCATCTTGTGGTTTCGTTTTACCTGTAAGGTGTGTTTTCCATTCAGCTCGGGGAGAAGGCAACAAACCCTTAAAGATCTTTAGTGTTTAATGTTAGCTTGTTCTGCAGGCTTGTCCTGTAAATCTAAGCGCTTTTTAAATATCTGTTTGATTTCTTAGTCTCCTGCCACACGTCATGCATTCCAGTCGCACAGAGGAATCCTGCGTGTGTTTGCGCGAGCCCATAGTTCGATCACCTAACGGACAGTCAACAGGGCCTGCTTTCTGGGGGATTAGTGCAATTGTATTGCCAGTTTAAAGAAAGAGTCCACATTGAGTTCATAATTAAGTTTTTAAAGAAAACTATGCCTGTAAGATTTATCTAATCCTTAAGTACTGGAAAGGACAGGAATGCCTCAGAGAATGGAAGCATCTAATGCTATTTGTATTACAACTGGAGAGGCTCTACCAGCCAGATACAGGATAATTAAATGACTTCCTTACTGTGGGGCCCATTTATAAATTAATTACCAAAATAGATGCGTCATTTATATTGTCGGTATACTCTAGCGAATAACAAAAAAAAAACACTTAACAGTTGCTATATCCTGATATTGCTGTGTGTAATAATCACCACTGACAGTATGGGGGCGTGGGTTTTGATTTCTACATGTGAGAATGCTAGTTGGATATTTGAGAATGTTTGGATTGTAAGATTGCATGCATGCTATTTAAACATGTAACACAAATATTGATATAAAAAAACTATTGTAGTTAACTGTGACTTGCTTTATTTCTCTCTCTCTCTCTCTCTCTCTCTCTCTCTCTCTTTCTCCAGTGACTATTATCAGTGGGCTGATCATGCTGATCCTCTTCTTCTCTGAGCTTCAGTACTACCTCACTAAGGAAGTAGGTTCACCTCCTGTATTTGCATTGGGGTTAGGGAGGGGGCTGCACTGCTGTATGTGCATTGGGGTTAGGGAGGGGGCTTCACTGCTGTATGTGCATTGGGGTTAGGGAGGGGGCTTCACTGCTGTATGTGCATTGGGGTTAGGGAGGGGGCTTGACTGCTGTATTTGCATTGGGGTTAGGGAGGGGGCTTGACTGCTGTATGTGCATTGGGGTTAGGGAGGGGGCTTGACTGCTGTATGTGCATTGGGGTTAGGGAGGGGGCTTGACTGCTGTATTTGCACTGGGGTTAGGGAGGGGGCTTGACTGCTGTATTTGCACTGGGGTTAGGGAGGGGGCTTCACTGCTGTATTTGCACTGGGGTTAGGGAGGGGGCTTCACTGCTGTATTTGCACTGGGGTTAGGGAGGGGGCTTCACTGCTGTATTTGCACTGGGGTTAGGGAGGGGGGCTGTATTTGCACTGGGGTTAGGGAGGGGGCTTCACGGCTGTATTTGCACTGGGGTTAGGGAGGGGGCTTCACTGCTGTATGTGCATTGGGGTTAGGGAGGGGGCTTCACTGCTGTATGTGCATTGGGGTTAGGGAGGGGGCTTCACTGCTGTATTTGCATTGGGGTTAGGGAGGGGGCTTCACTGCTGTATGTGCATTGGGGTTAGGGAGGGGGCTTCACCTTCTGTGCAAAGCTGCTGATGCATGCACACCTCCTTGACAGTGTGACAGTGTTCACAGCTCCAGTGTTGTCTTTTCTTGAATCACGTTAGGTTTACCCAGAGTTATATGTGGACACATCCAGAGGAGACAAGCTGAAGATCAATATCGACATCCTCTTCCCCCACATGCCATGTGCTTGTGAGTACAAAACTCTGACAAACCCACTTTACAAGCAAGGAGCAAGTGCATAGGCTGGACCTCCGGGTTTGTTATATCACAGCCTATTTCAATAGCCGTTCTTTTCAAACTCCCTGTGTTTCTCAGATCTAAGCATTGATGCAATGGATGTGGCTGGAGAGCAGCAGCTAGATGTTGAGCACAACCTGTTTAAACAGAGACTGGACAAGGAAGGAAAGCCAGTGACTCCAGAGGCAGAGAAGCACGGTGAGTACCCTCGCCCGGGGCGATCACATTTTCCTATCTTTCTTAGCTCCAGCCTCGTTTTTGGAATCGCATAAGCAAAAATGATGTTCTCAGCTCTAGCCACGGCCTAATTCAGCACTCAGTGCGATGCAGTTGTTTTTTTTGTTGATGGGAATATCCAGTTGAACAGACAAGGTGAGTTAATGTTGTTTGTGCTCTTGTCACAGTGTATTGTGGGTACAGTCGTTTGGAACAGTGTTTGACTGCTCTGGTCTGGTTTCTTTAAGAGCTGGGAAAGGAGGAGCCCGAAGCTTTTGATCCAAGCAAACTGGACCCCAATCGCTGTGAGAGCTGCTACGGAGCTGAGACTGAAGATCTCAAGTGAGTTCAATGAGCAGTAGATTAGTTTTTATTCTTTTTTACTAGTTTCATTCCTGAATATCTGTAAAAAACGGAATTTACCAATCTAGAGCAGGGTTGTGGTCAATTCCTGTCTTCAGTTTCAATTCCATTTCCTTTCAGAATCAGTCCTCAATCTCAACTCCGACTCCAACCCCAACTCCAGTTCAAATTCCTTCGAAGGAACTGATATTGGAATTGATATGTTAGAGACCTAACAACTGCTGTCATTCAGAGCCAGTTTAATTGAAGTAATCTGTTGCCACTGTGAGAAGCTCATTTTAACCGAATGCTTCCAATTGCAGTTGTATTCAGTGTTGTGCAGGAATTGATGTAAAGAGAATTGGAATTGATTTTTATAAAGGAATTGGAATTGCAACAAAGATCCCCAGCCCTGGTTGTGTTGAAAGATGGCAGTCTGAGTATGAAAGCTGGCTTTTTCCCGGCGCGTGGGCAGGTGCTGTAACTCTTGTGATGATGTGAGAGAAGGCTACCGGAGGAGAGGATGGGCCTTTAAAAACCCGGACACCATCGAGCAGTGCAAGAGGGAGGGCTTCAGCCAGAAGATGCAGGACCAGAAGAACGAAGGCTGCAAGCTCTACGGATTCCTGGAGGTCAACAAGGTACCCGGAGCACTGCCCTGCCCCAGACAAGCACCGTGCACTCCGCCAGCACCGCCCTGCCCCAGACAAGCACCGCGCACTCCGCCAGCACCGCCCTGCCCCAGGCAAGCACCGCGCACTCCGCCGGCACCGCCCTGCCCCACGCAAGCACCGCGCACCCCGCCGGCACCGCCCTGCCCCACGCAAGCACCGCGCACTCCGCCGGCACCGCCCTGCCCCACGCAAGCACCGCGCACTCCGCCGGCACCGCCCTGCCCCACGCAAGCACCGCGCACTCCGCCGGCACCGCCCTGCCCCACGCAAGCACCGCGCACTCCGCCGGCACCGCCCTGCCCCACGCAAGCACCGCGCACTCCGCCGGCACCGCCCTGCCCCACGCAAGCACCGCGCACTCCGCCGGCACCGCCCTGCCCCACGCAAGCACCGCGCACTGCATCGGCACTGCCCTGCCCCACGCAAGCACCGCGCACTCCGCCGGCACCGCCCTGCCCCACGCAAGCACCGCGCACTCCATCAGTCACCTTTAACAAAAGCCTTTGAGCAAGCTGGCAACTCTCAACGCTGCAGAGCTCTGTTTAGTTGGTGGATCTTAGTGAATGGGATCTTCCTGTTCAGTGTTTGTATTATGCAGTAAACACACTGATGTTTGTGTCTTTTAGGTGGCTGGAAACTTTCATTTTGCACCAGGAAAAAGCTTTCAGCAATCCCACGTACACGGCAAGTATTTCAATGTGCAGCTTTCATGTATTTAAATGGTTTCAATGTTTGACATTAGGGTCTGGAATTTACAGCAGCTTCCTCACGTGGTTAGTCTACTCTGATGCACAGATATTTCCTTGTTTCAAAGCCAGGTACAAGTCACTGTGATCTTTAAGAAGGCATTTCATTTTGTAGTCCCCCACTGGTGTTAGAACGACTACTGATTTCAGTTGCAAAGGTAGCCTCATGTTTCATAGCACCTGCTGCCCTGTTTGTGAGCGTACTGTCTCATAACATTGCTGTTTTGTGCACTGTATTTTAAAACCGCTTGGAATTTTTAAAAATGTCGTTTGTGACTGGTTTGCCACCGCAAATTCCCTTGTGTGCGCCTGAAGGTGCACGCGCTTCCCCCCTGGCGTGACGGGAGAGCATGCCACTGTTCATCTGTCTGTCCACACTGAACCTCTGCTTGCTGTGTTTGTTTGCACTGCACTCAGCTGTACTAATTCATCACTTGCATTTGCATTCTGTTCCTTATCTGGTATAATTAGAGCAGCGCTTTTATTTTTAATCGCAAGCTTTTGTACCTTGCCGAGTTTTGCTGTTATTAAGTAAACAGCAAGCCTCTGTAGGCACTGGTCCCTTTGCTTGTTAGAGTTCATTGCATTGTATCTTCTGCAGATATACAGTGATCCATTAAAGATAAATTTAATTAAAAGAGAGCATTGGGTCAATATTAACAAACATAGCAAGAGCTTGCAATATTGAGCTGTAAACTGGTATCTATAATAATGTAGGGCAGAATAATGAACTTTAACTTTGCAGCTGCCTGACTCTTATTACATTAGCCTGTAGAATCCCAACGCAGTGTGACGTTCCGCTGAGTGACACCTCCTGTATAACACAGTACTGAATGGAGTAGCACGTTGCAGGTGTGCTGCAAATATGCTGCAAACGTGTGTTAGCTTGTAGATGTTTCTGTTTTAATTCCTATCAGGATTAAGTAACAAGGTATTAATATTCCAGTGCAGAAATGTACCTTTCTGAGGCGTGATGCCAACGTGCAGTATTTACACCCTGCGTCACCAAGCAACATAAGTCAACATTAGTGCCACGGCTATGCCCGTGTCAGCTGGTGAGATCGGGGCTCTGATTGGTTCATGTGTCTGCCTGTGGTGAATAGACCCTTGAAACAGCGGTAGGCTGGTAAAGGAGTCCTAGCTGTGATTTGAGCAGCGTGAAGTTGTGGCAGGAGTCAGGAAGAAGCGCACACAGGGCTGATGTCTTCACTTTGTTGTGACGTTCTGTCCTCTTTCTTTCTCTTCCCTTTCTGCAGTACACGCTGTGGAGAGTAAGTTGCTTTTTTTTTTTCTTTTTGCATAATTTTACAGGATAGGGATCCCAATATATTCTTGATCCAGATTGTGTGGCAGCTAATTGATTTTTCCAGTGGAAACGCAGCTCTACACCAGTGTTACTGATGCGCTGGTCTGCATTTTCTCGGTTACTTAACTGCAAAACCCTGTGTTTGAACTTTTTATAACTGTTGCTCTGTTGCTTTGCTAATAATCTCTGTGTTAAGTCTGCTTTCAAACCCCCTCTGTTAATAAACTTTTATTTGTGCTTGCTATTGAACCCAGTTAAAAAAAGAATTACCAGCGAAAACTAACACAACCTTGTTTACTCACAGGAGTTTCGAATATCCTGTAAAAAATGTACGATGCCTAGAAAATATCTGATTTTTGATGTTAAAATGTCAGTAATCTGTCCATTATGTTCACAATTCCTTTTCTTCTTTTAGTTCATGACCTGCAGAGCTTTGGACTGGATAATGTAAGTATTAAGGCTGTAGGTAATAGTCTCTTTACATGTTCTCTTTAGGGTTAACTAGATGGGTCTGATTCATAATGTACTGCAGAAGCGCCTTCAGTCACTACATGTCTAATCAGACCATGTTAAGTTGCTGATCTGAGCTTTACTGTATAAAGCAGGTATCGTTTTTTTATAGTCCAGGCAGGGCAACTTTTCCTATCCCATAATAATAAAAAGGTGACCGCGAGCGGATGTTAACATTATTGATTTGATTGTATTGTTTCCCATCTAGATAAACATGACTCATTTCATCAGACACTTGTCGTTCGGGAAGGATTACCCAGGAATCGTGAATCCTCTGGATGGAACTAACGTAGCTGCAGAGCACGGTAGGGTCACATTGCTGATTAAAGAGTATTGAAGCACAGCACTCATGCTAGCTCCTTCCCAAGCAGCTGGTGATGAGGCACAAACCATATACACCGTTTGCAACCGGTTGTATTGCATTGTCCGACTTGCTTTACAGACCCACTCTGTACAAAGCTTTCACTCTAAATAGACATTACAATATCCCCTTGTAAAAAAGCATAAAGACCCTGACCCTCAGACCCAGCCTGCAAGGTCTTGTTTCGATTCATTTAAGTGGTATAAAAGTCATTTTCCAGGTTCTGCCTTTTCACTACATTTTGAAACTAGCTTCATTTGAAGGCTGCAGTAAAATGTGCTATTTAAAAACAGAGATCATGTACCGTGAAGTTTTTTTAAATTTATTATTTCAAGTTCTAAAAGAAATAACATGTTTTTTGTTTACATCGATTCATTTTTCTTTTTCCCTCTCAGTTTGAGACTTTTTTCCCTCTTTCCTGTAATGTAGCTTATTAACACACTTATTTGAGAACTTCTATATGTACAGAAAGCAGTAGTTGCTAAGTGTTTGTTTTTTCTGCAGAATCAGGGTGAATTCTAAACCCCACAGTCTTGTAGAAAGTGCAGATTGCGTTTCAGCATCTGATTCCCATTCCGATCGCCATAAAAGTGCCAAACGTGCCTCCGCTCTGCAGCATGGTCTTGCCAACCCCTCCCATTAGTTCTCTGCCTCTCATCCCTATCCTGTAGAAAAAAAAAAAAAAAAAAAAAAAAAAAAAAAAAATCAGAAAACACAAAGACTCAGAGTTGTGAATGGAGAGCTCAAATTGAGACCACGGGTCAGGCTGCTTTTAAATCAGACTTATTCATGAAGGTAGTGTAGAACTGTTGTTATCAGGGATGGAAAGAAGACTCTCGGTGCACAGCAGTTTGACCCAGTAACGGTTCTGCTAGGAGATTAATAAGACGCACATGGTCTTGTTACCTAGACACAGTGTAGGGCTAATCAAGCTTGTAGTAAAACCTGGAACGGCTGAAACTGCTGCGCAATAGTCTTCTTCCCAGTCCTACGGTACCTGAGACAGGAGAAGGTGCCGAACATCGCTCCGGCTGCCATCCCTACGGCAAAGCCCATCATAAAGCCCATTTTAACCCTGTCGAAGCATCTGGGCTGGGTCTGCCCGTAAGGTCCAACAGCAACCGGCATCTGGAGGAAACCAATCATAAATAAAATAAATAAATAAATGAAAACGGTAATAATAGTAAACATTTACAATCCTACCCTGGCGTTGTGATTTCACAAACTGTTACGCTGGTTTGCCAAACAAATAATTAAAATATCACGTACGCAGAAATGGCTTGAATTTGTTTGTTTTTCAAATACTCCGTGATGCAAAGTTTGAAGCGAAAACTAGCATGCGTGCTTCATCCGCGGTACTGCACTAAATGAGCTCTGTGTAATCCAGTACCTTGCGTTTTTAATTTAATGTTGCTGTTGGCATTTTGTGTCACTGGTTTAATTTTTCACTCAGTAAATCCATGTTCTGACGTGTTGTACCTTCACCTCGGACTGGACGGTAAATGTTGTCGTTTTGTGATGGCTAGCGCGTTTTTAAAGGGACCTCCTTACCGTGTATGATGGATTCGTTCTGTTTTACCAGAGCAGTCGCGTCTCACGCTTTTTATATTCGTGTTAAACCCTCGATCTCCACACACGACTCCGTCTCCTTTAGCAAGTGGCCATCTTATATCCTTTACAGGAAGCGCTGTCAATGTAACGCACTGAAGTACCCCCATCACATGACCAGAGACACGACTCTGACTCGTGTTGTGGAAATGGCGACACCTAGCGGTTTAGGCTTGCTAACATTTTTCCAAAGAATACCACAAAGTGGAACCTTTAATTTTACCACTTAATGAAAGTTATTATTATTATTATTATTATTATTATTATTATTATTATTATTATTATTATTGATGTTGCTGTTATCATCACTGTTCTTATTGTAGGATAGTAATTATTTGCAGGCTCCCCGTGAGTCCTTCATCTCAGTACGTTTCCTCTGTTGTTGTTGATGTGACTGAGAGATTAAGTTGAGTTATGGCTGTATTAAGGCAGCAGAGCTGTGCAATGTGTTCAATTTGTTTTAGTTTCCATGATGTACCAGTACTTTGTGAAAATCGTCCCGACAATATACGTGAAAGCTGATGGAGAGGTAAGTGCAATACAGCAGGATATGAAATGTGATCATAGAGTAGTGTGTGTGTATATACTGTGTATATGAAATGTGATCAGAGTAGTGTGTGTGTATATACACGTGTATATGAAATGTGATCACAGAGTAGTGTGTGTGTATATACACGTGTATATGAAATGTGATCATAGAATAGTGTGTGTGTATATACTGTGTATATGAAATGTGATCATAGAGTAGTGTGTGTGTGTATATACACGTGTATATGAAATGTGATCATAGAGTAGTGTGTGTGTATATACACTTTTATATGAAATGTGTGCATAGAGTAGTGTGTGTGTGTATATACACGTGTATATCTTTTACACTGTGATATACAGTATATAGTCATGCACATCAGTAGTATGTGTGTGTATACTTTACACTGTATCATGAACACATATATGTGACATATACTTTATATATATCCCGGTATATATATATATATATAATATATATATATATATATATA